>NC_060162.1:4186358-4280402 GCF_021292245.1 Micropterus dolomieu | reverse complement strand
CACCACAGCTGTTAATACAAAATATTATCAACAAATATATTATGATGTATTATTATCAGAGGTGAAAGAAGTATTCAAATCCTTTACTTAAGTAAAAGGTGCAATACCAGACTTAATGAAAATACTCTATCACATCTTCCACCACAGCTGTTAATACAAAATATTATCAACAAATATATTATGATGTATTATTATCAGAGGTGAAAGAAGTATTCAAATCCTTTACTTAAGTAAAAGGTGCAATACCAGACTTAATGAAAATACTCTATCACATCTTCCACCACAGCTGTTAATACAAAATATTATCAACAAATATATTATGATGTATTATTATCAGAGGTGAAAGAAGTATTCAAATCCTTTACTTAAGTAAAAGGTGCAATACCAGACTTAATGAAAATACTCTATCACATCTTCCACCACAGCTGTTAATACAAAATATTATCAACAAATATATTATGATGTATTATTATCAGAGGTGAAAGAAGTATTCAAATCCTTTACTTAAGTAAAAGGTGCAATACCAGACTTAATGAAAATACTCTATCACATCTTCCACCACAGCTGTTAATACAAAATATTATCAACAAATATATTATGATGTATTATTATCAGAGGTGAAAGAAGTATTCAAATCCTTTACTTAAGTAAAAGGTGCAATACCAGACTTAATGAAAATACTCTATCACATCTTCCACCACAGCTGTTAATACAAAATATTATCAACAAATATATTATGATGTATTATTATCAGAGGTGAAAGAAGTATTCAAATCCTTTACTTAAGTAAAAGGTGCAATACCAGACTTAATGAAAATACTCTATCACATCTTCCACCACTGCTTTTAATACAAAATATAATTAAATTATAATGTATTAATATCAGGGTTGAAAGAAGTATTCAAATTCTTTAGTTAAGCAAAAGGTGCAATACCAGACCTAATGAAATACAAGTAAAAGTCCTTTTTGAAAACATTAAGTACAAGTAATATTACCATGTACTTAAAGTATCAAAGTACTCATAACACTGTTTGCTTGTTTTCTGACAGCTTGTCAACAATAAATGTGATGTAAATATTGAATCAGGGTGATACTGATCAGGCCTGCCGGACCTTCCTGTGCTTCTTCTCCTTCTCCAGCCGGTCCAGCCGCTCCAGCCGCAGCTTGTCCAGCTCCAGCCGCAGCTCCTCGGTCTCCGGGCTGATGCTGTTGCGGCTCACCATCACCTCCAGGATCTCCAGCACCCGGACCACTTTGGGCATCAGCCGGGACAGCGCCTCGCAGCCGTACTGGTCTATGATCCGCTCGAACTCCTGGCCCACCACCGCGGCGATGTCGTACACGTCCATCACCGTGAGGTCGGCCACATTCTTCTCCAGGGCCGAGCCGGAGTCCTCCATGTCGGGATGTGTCGGGATGTGTCGGCCCTGCCCGGTTTCCTATTATGTTTCCTCCGCCGCGGCAAACTTCCTTCCCCGGGTGGAACAATTCTGCTAAGTTAGCTAAACTCTGCCGGTTTATCTTAAAAACATGAACTCAGACACACCGTAAAACACCATAAAACACCCGAACTACCGCGTATCCATCACCGACGGCTGAGTCCGGGCGGTAAGTTCATTTATTTGGGATAAATATCGCCGTCCTGCCTGTGGGCCACTGGACACCGTTGTCAAGCGCGCCATCTTGAAACGTACAACTTCCGGCTAGACGTTTCAAAATAAAACCAATGTTGATTAATGCGTTGTAACAATTTGAAAATAACAAAGTACATTTACTGAAGTTTTTTTATTTTAACAGGAAGTCTCATTGAGATCAAAAATATCTTTTACAAGAAAGACCTTGCCAAGGTGGCAGCCATACATAAACACAACATTTTAAAATGCTACATACAATCATGAGAAAATCCACAAAAAACAAACCAAAAAAAAAACATCTATTCAAACATGATGGCCTCTCAAGAAAAACAACATGTCTCTTTCACCACATTCTTTATGAGGCCTATATCAATTGATAACTTGATAGTTCCTAGTTTAAGATCTTTTTGCAAATTATTCCATTCCCAGGGTGCATAGTATGAAAATGCAGTTTTCCCCAGATCTGTCAAAACCCTGGGTACATTAAAAAACAACCACTTGGAGGAGCGGAGCTGGTAACTAGCAGAATAGCAGTACTGTATGTATGCACAATTTTGAGGTGCTCGTACTTCACTACATTTCAGATTTTTCATCTTTAGTTACTTTGCCGATTCAGTTTATTAATGCAAAATATAAATAAACTAATATAATACTAACTATTCCTAAATTCGGATATATTTATATACTTTATCAAAGTAATATAACCTATCGTATACATAAATACATTTAATTACTTTTCTACATTTCTAATGAATGTTTTCAACTGTTAACCATTTTCCAAAAACAGCTTGAGAGGCAGTTTATCTGGCAGACTGGTGGCGCTGCAAATTTAAACATGAGAACCGATCAGAAGCATCAGAGAAGCATCAAACTTTATTAAACAGTTGTGACTGGAAATGGCAAAGGAAGACATTGTGCACATGAAAAACATGCAAAGCAACAAAATGAATATTATTCAAAATATAGCCTTTTTACAGAAAATGTTCAGATGTAACCACCAATGTAATCATGAACATTTTCAAATGTAACAGTAATTTAATTTCACATTTTTAGCAAAGAAGTTGTTTACTGTTCAGAATTTCACTTTTTTTTTTTTTTTTACCAGTAACTGTAACAGATTACAGTACATTTATTTTGTATTTAAATTACGTATCTAAATTACATGTAACTAGTTACTCCCGGACACTGAACATATGTAACACAATGTAGAACCATTTGTTTCTTAAACTTTCTCTATATTAGAACATATAAAAAGCAAAAATTCTATCAAATGGGGATCAGTGGCTTATTTTTTCCTTTATGTGAAAACATTTGAGAACCACTGGATTAATAACCAGCAGTATATGAAATAGTTAAAACACCTCCATTTTTACCGACAACAAAGTGATGAACACTGCATCAACATATGTAGATTATTCTGAAATGGGCCACTCTGCTTAATAAGTATTTTTACTAATAAGTACTTTAAGGTCATTTTGCTGCTAATGCATTTATACTTAGGCCTATACATTTCTGAATGAACAACGTATTTGTAACGGAGTAGATCTACACTGTTGTGTTGGTACTTCTAAAAGATCTGAGTACTTTTCCCACCACATAATTTTATTCCTTTTTGAAAGAACTGTGCTGTCCAGGGTCCAGAATCTGTGTGTGCACTAAACCACAGTATGGATACAATCATAAATTAATTAATCTTATTGTTTTTATGGATGTTATTGAGAATACAAATGTAGTGGTATCGTGTATACTGATTAATTGCACTGATAATGATTACTCATACTGTTTTATGTCTGGAGACAGTATCCAGGCGCGTTGTATCGTGCTTTTATTTTGACATTTAATTCCGGTATTGCGGTGTCTTCCCTTCTTCTAACTTGATGCAGCTCCACTTCGGTCCCCACGGGAGTCAACAGTAGCTACTTCCATGGTGGTGAGATTGCAGTTTGTAATGCGCATGACAGAAATAACAGACAGATGAGGTCGCTGTGAGAATATGTGTGTGTGTGTGTGTGTGTGTGTGTGTGTGCGCATTAACAACAAACACCTCATTGTATAGCATTTAAACATTTATTCCCACATGGGTCAGCTCTAAGTGTCATTTACGCTACCACCTTTTAAAAAGGCTGCTTTTGTCCACATCACTTCTTGAAAGCATTTGTTAAAAGCTATTTTTCAGAACATTATTAACAAGAAATGTTAAATAACAAATGACAAACACTTTGAGATTTATTTGCACAATAAGAAAACATGAAATGCATTGTGTGTATGTATATATATATATATATATATATATATATATATATATATATATATATATATATATATATATATATATAAAAAATAATAGCCGCAAATCACCAACTGCTGGTAAAATTGGGGTTTGACAGATATATTGATCAGTGTCACTTACCACAGTGGCAAAACATACCACTGTCTCTGTACACTTTTTTCATGTTCACATTTTGTCCTTGTTAACATCTGCACAGAGGTGTGCTTTTGGCTTTAAGTATACCATACATTGTACACTCACGAATCTACTTTGTGCAGTGTACCTCACTCACCTGGACTATGCGGACACAGAACGCATAATGACAGAGAAGCTTCACAACCAGGTTAACGGTACTGAATGGTCCTGGAAGAACCTCAATACATTGTGCTGGGCCATCGGATCCATCAGCGGGGCTATGCACGAGGAGGACGAGAAGAGGTTCCTGGTTACTGTCATCAAGGTATAAAAAAGCACTGAACATGTGGGAATAGCAGCTTAAAATGCTAACTTGCAGTTTATTATTCCCTCTCTGGTCAGATCATGTGATTGTTTTTTGTTTTTTATACCACTTTGATGTTAAAGGATTTTCCAAGCCATTTTATAGAACACTAAACACTGACGGCCGGTTATATATCTGTAATTGTGAAAACCTGCTTGTCTCAGGATCTGCTGGGCCTATGCGAGCAAAAAAGAGGAAAGGACAACAAAGCCATCATAGCCTCCAACATCATGTATATTGTTGGCCAGTATCCACGCTTTCTCAGAGCCCACTGGAAGTTCCTCAAAACTGTGGTCAACAAGCTCTTTGAGTTCATGCATGGTGAGAGATGAGAGTATTTAAAATAAAATGTATAAAGATTTTATAAATATCATATTTTGATGTAACTTAATAACACCCTCCATGGCCCTTCTTCATCAGAGACCCATGATGGTGTCCAGGACATGGCCTGTGACACCTTCATCAAGATCGCCCAGAAGTGCCGGCGCCACTTTATCCAGGTGCAGGTGGGAGAAGTGATGCCCTTCATCGACGAGATCCTCAACAACATCAACACCATCATCTGTGACCTTCAGCCTCAGCAGGTGTGGATGGCCATTTTCATCATCTCTAGAGATTGATCACATCTGTGCAGAGAGACACCCAGTTATTACCAAACTTCTGCAAATAATTTCTCTTGTTGCTTTTGCAAGTTTGCATGCTGACCCAAGTTTTTTCTGTTTGTGTGCAGGTGCACACGTTCTATGAGGCAGTAGGTTATATGATTGGGGCCCAAACAGATCAGGCTGTTCAAGAACATCTGATAGAAAAATATATGCTGCTGCCCAATCAAGTGTGGGATAGCATCATCCAGCAGGCCACCAAGGTAAGAGACCAAAATACCTACCTACCTATAACCCCAATGATATACAGTTTACTGTCATAGAGGAGTAAAGACACTGTTTACATTTGAGAAGCTGAAATCAGAGTTTCTATCAGACTCAAAATGCTTGAGCGTTTATCAAAATAGTGGCTAATTAATTTAATAGTTGACAACTTATTGATTAATCGACTAAACGTTGCAGCTATAATACTACCATACTATAATTTAACCTAATATACCAGCCTATATGTCTATGACAGACAAAGAAGAACAGTGTGTTAATCTATGGTCTGCTCCATCCCTCCTCCTGCTGCTCCCTCAGAACGTGGACATTTTGAAGGACCCAGAGACTGTGAAACAGCTGGGCAGCATCCTGAAGACCAACGTCCGAGCCTGTAAGGCTGTAGGACACCCCTTTGTCATCCAGTTGGGACGGATTTACCTTGACATGCTCAACGTCTACAAGTGCCTCAGCGAGAACATCTCTGCCGCCATTCAGACAAATGGTAAGGGAGGTGTGTGCTTGTGATAATCTGTAGATTCACCTCATCGTTGTTCACACCCTGGTGTCAAATCAGAGTCGTTAGGGTAACATGGCAGTTGTTACACACATATGAAATGATGATAGTGTAGGTAGCTGACAGCCTAAAGAGATTGATAGACTGACGGTGAGGTTCCCTCAGCAGCACTGGAAGTAGTTTCTCCAGTTTGACATACATTGCCCCTCGTATAAATCATCAGTGTCTCTAGGATATGAACATAAATGTCTTCATAACCTATGTTAATAGTTGAACACTGCTGAGGCCTAACCTAAAGTGTTTGCTCGTCTGTGTTATGCCTTGCATTTGTGGAGGACTTGTTTGTGTTGTTAAACCTGTGTAAGGGATCAGAACACTGTGCAGGATGTGTGGTGTCATTGTTGTTTAGGCATGCAGTCCTTTGTGTGATTCCAGGTTTGAAAAATACTCAAATGCTTTCAATACGATGTGTTAGTACTTTATAAAGAGTTCAGAAATGAACCATCAGGCTACACTCACTAACACAAACTATCACTTTGGAATAGATTTTTATTATAACCTTCGCTTATGTACTTGTCACGCAGTAGCATTTTATTACTTTGTCATTCGGTAGTGGCATTTTGTTTGTAGGGCAGTAAGACTGTCCCCCCCCCCCCTCCCCCCCCCCCCCCCCCCCCCCCCCTTTGCATGCTCCTGTTTTTGGTGACTCATCTCTGAGTCTTTCTGTGCTTAAATGGGAGGAGAGGTGCCGTATGAGGTCTGTCAGTAAAGATCAAGTATCAAGGATTTTTGCACTTGCATTGGCTGCTGCTTCCGAGCAGGGAAGAAGTGGCGATCCGTTCAGAAGGAATAAACCCTGTTCAAAAGCTTAACCAGACCTTTCTAAGGAGTTTGTGTTGGTCAGCTTGACTGTGATCCATCTTTTTCTAAGAACAAGACACAAAGTATAACATTGACGTGATGCAGTGCAGATGGCTATAAGTAATTTGACTGTGATAGCAGCCAGGCTTACCACACCTGTGCATCCTTACCTGTAGGGATGGGCGATACGGATAAAATCTTCTATTAAGTTATATGTAATGTCTAGAAACCATTTATAGGTAACGTAACAAGATGGAAATGTCTATTTTGGGATAATCCAGTGAATGAAATACCTGATGACAAATCCAAATACTTCATCACATTGATACAGAAATTCTGTAAATCTAATATTGCCATAAAGCAGTCTTGCTCAGTGATTTGCAACATTGTGACCAACCAGAGATACTGTATTAGAGGAAGAGCTGCAGCACCTCAGTCTCTATCATCTCACTGCTTTACCAAAAGTATTCTGGGGAGCAATGTAGCATTTACTAAACCAGAATGTATATCAAACAAGAGGAGACCCCGACGCACACCCCTGCAGACCCTTTCCTCCTCAACCAGTCAGCATTTATTTGATGCACAGGTCTGCAAATGTCCGCGCATCGTAGTCAAGTTTTGTTTGAGCTACACACGCAAAGCGCTCTTCTTGGTGCCCTGTGCAAAATTTTCTTCACGCTGTACCTTCAGTATGTGTGTCCCCTTTGTGTTCCAGGTGAGATGGTGACAAAACAGCCCTTGATCCGGAGTATGAGAACAGTGAAACGAGAGACACTGAAACTGATCTCAGGCTGGGTCAGCCGATCAAATGACCCACAGATGGTGAGAAGTCACTCTGAAATCCTCAGAAATGAAAACCTAAAAATTTCTAAAGTTGTCTGGTGACCATAGGCCTGTTTTGGGTTGATGAACATTTTACTCTTACTATCTAAAAACTCTGTAACTTTTTGAATAAAGCGGTTTGTTATATACGATTAGCATTTCTATTTTGTGAATTTAATGTGGTCTTCAGCAAATAGCAGTGATATATTTTTACTCGTGTCCTCAGGAGATAGTACACACTGGCACTCAATGAAACAGTTGACAGTAGAACAGAGGTAGAACTAATCCAGTTGGTATTTTTAGATCAAACACAAAGATTTTATTTCCTCTGCCCTCAGCTGTGTTGTTATCTGCATAACAATAAATATTCATAATGTGTCAGAGTTTATGCTAAAATGATAGCTGCACTGTTGTAATGTACCAGGAAGACTTAAATTTCTTGTCAGCACCTGTCTTCAAAGGTGGATGCTCCTGTTTTTTCCTCCTCTGTAGTTTGCGTGTTGATCAGTGCTGTTGTTGTATTCTAGGTAGGGGAAAACTTTGTTCCACCGCTGCTGGACGCCGTCCTCATCGACTACCAGCGCAATGTCCCCGCTGCCCGTGAGCCCGAGGTCCTCAGCACAATGGCAACCATCGTCAACAAGCTGGGGGGACACATCACCAGCGAGATACCACAGATCTTTGATGCCGTCTTCGAGTGCACCCTAAACATGATCAACAAGGTAAAGCACTATGATCAACTGGACGCAGTTTGTAATCTGGCAGTTAAGATTCTAAGTGGACTGATGATCAATCAAAAACAGGTGCACACAGTTTGGTTTACTGTACTGATTTGTGGGTATTTGTTATTCACCATGTGATACAGACTGTGGTCAGTGGTCTGTTTCTGATATGTGATAATGGACATTAATTAGCACTAATCTAATTTAATGGACATATGGCAGATCTTTCACTGCTTCAGTGAAAATCTAAACACTTTCAGTACAGTAGGCAACGAAGCACCTTTGTCATCAAGAAAATGTTTGAATTAGCGGGTTTCAGTTGCGCATAGATAAGCTCTCTATATGTGGCCTTCACAGCAGTCTGTTCATCACAGTGCTGTATTGGACTGGGTCTGTTTGTGTGCTTTGACATGATGGGCATTGTTAGAACCAACATCTTATCTATTTTACATATAGCTCATGCATATGTATGGTCTCAAAGTAAAGATCTGTTGCTCCATATAGTCTTATTTCATTGGTAGTTCAGTCATTCTAGATGAGAGGGTTTGTCTGTAGCTGTTTCCAGTCATGGCTTTCAATTTCCACAAAACCTGATCAGAGGATCTGTGATATTTGCAGTGTGTATGAACTGCCAGTGGAAAACTACAGCATAAAAAATAGGTTGCTGGGGAAATAATGTTGTTCAGGTATTCTCAACTGCATGTTGATGTTCATGAAACCTGCAGACAGCCTTTGGAGAAAGTTTCCTATGTACTATTTTTCATGTTTGAAGGAGGGGAAAAAAAGAGAGAACTGGGGGCCCCTGGCGCAGAAATGTGGTTTGGACCCCAGAGCTGTGCCTGCTTTCCCCAATCCAACCTTGAACCTAAAATATGTATCTGATTATGCTCAGTACAGTAAGACCATATCTATCTCAGACTGGTCATACTCCACTTGAAAGAAATGTATCACTAATTGATTTCAGTATATGATATTAATCTCGCCTTTAAGTTCAAGGGTGTAGGTTTGGTTTCAGAAGTAGAGGGGCGGCACAATGAAGTGTAAATAAATAACTGAATTAATGCATCTTAGCTTAGCACTGTGCTTTACTTATTACTTTTGTCTAATGTTCAGTTCTAGCATCTTTCTAGGACAAAATTAACTGGCAGGTTGTTGTTGTTGTTGTTGTTGTTTTTAGCCCTGAGTAGTAGTCACCTGAGAGACAAAACCCTGGGCACAGAAAGTACACTAAAAAGCACGACTCACAGTTTATTAAACTCATTTGAGCCCATGGTAATAACTGAAAGCAATTCAGATCTTGTCTCATCTGGACTGTAGAGGCTGCACAGTAAGAGCAACCTCCCAAAGTGCCTATTCTGGCTTGTGAATATTGAGTTAACTGGACCCATATGGAGCAACTCAAATTCTATAGTAGGAGTAAACATATTGTGTTTTTCTGCTAGAACTTTGAGGAGTTTCCAGAACACAGGACCCACTTCTTCTACTTGCTCCAAGCTGTAAACTCTCACTGCTTCCCTGCATTCCTCGCCATACCCCCTGCCCAGTTCAAACTTGTGCTGGACTCTATCATCTGGGCCTTCAAACACACTATGAGGAATGTGGCTGATACTGGTAAGGCTGCTAACACACACACACACACCATACTACATTTATTAATCTTCATATTGACCAAAAATGCCTAGAGCATGAATACTGAATTATGTAAAACAATCCGGGTGCTGTGTTTCCTCATGTCATGAGGACACAGTGTCACAATTGGGAATAATCTAAGCAAAAAACACTGACACTGCAGGTGCACTCTGATACTCTGGTATCTCAGCAATGTTCCGAAGCTCGGACTCATGTTTACCTTTCAGATTATGCTAAAATACACATAATGTACAGTGTAACTTTTGCGAGGAAGTGTTGAACTGAGCAATGTGTATGAAGCTGAAGTCGTATTTCTGTTTGTGCTCACCCAGGTCTGCAGATTCTGTACACGTTGCTGCAGAATGTGGCCCAGGAGGAAGCAGCCGCTCAGAGTTTCTATCAGACGTACTTCTGTGATATCCTACAACACATCTTCTCTGTGGTCACCGACACATCACATACCGCTGGTGAGTTTACACACATGTGAGCTGTGGGGTCCCCAGCGGGAAAGAGAGATCACTTGATTAAAGATAAATAAAGTTTCTCTAGTAAAAAGGTGTGTGTGTGTGTGTGTGTGTGTGGTGTGTATGCTGCAGGCCTGACGATGCATGCGTCCATCCTGGCCTACATGTTCAACCTGGTGGAGGAGGGGAAGATCACTACAGTGCTAAACCCTGCCAGCCCCACCAACAACCAGGTGTTCATCCAGGAATACGTGGCCAACCTGCTCAAGACTGCTTTCCCTCACCTACAGGAGTGAGTATGCGCCACATGAACACACACACAATCTCTGTTTTAGTAAAATCCACATTTATCATCCCTGCGTGCCTTTGTTTGTGTTAGTGCCCAGGTGAAGGTGTTTGTGACCGGGCTGTTCAGCTTAAACCAGGACATTCCTGCCTTCAAGGAGCACCTAAGGGACTTCCTCGTCCAGATAAAGGTGAGGTTGTCCGACTGCGCAGGTCATGTATGTTCTACTCAGTCACACAGCTTGAGTTACTATAGGTGTCAGGATTTGTTGTTGTTTTTCAGCCATTGTTTGGCATTAATACAGCCACATAGCTCCTATCTGGGGCGAAACAAGACACATGCACACAGATCAGTGGTTATGCTAAGTGTGAATTTAATGTAATGTATTTGAAGTCCGTCCATGTGTATTTGTTTGCAGACAAGCTGTGAACTAAAACTAAACTGTTTGTTGTGTGTGCAGCGTGGGCTTTGTCTCTTGACACAGAGGTTATCAGGCACTACATAGTTAGCTGCTTAGCTGTTGTTTCCAGAAATAACATATTCCTGCATGGCCAGGTTGTCCTTCTAAGTATATAGGAGGTTTGTGGCTGCTGTGCCAGCTTATTATTATTGCGAAACTGTTTATGATAGTGACGGTGATGGTGTAAAGTCACCACAGGACATGCTCAGTGTTCTCTGTTCTACTGACGGGTCCAATTTTCAGGCTAAATAGATTTTTGGTGGGTATTTTTTCAGACTATAATCTTGAAATAAAAGATGAAACTGAGCTTTTGAGAGTCCGGATCAGGGCTGAAACAATAAGTTAGTTAATCGGATTACAGGATCAGCAAATAAAATTATTGTAAACAATTTAGCTAATCAGTTCATTCTGACCAGAAATTTTGCTGTTTCACTGTTTGCTGAATTTGGACAGGTTTTTTACAGTTCTGACTGTTTTTTTGTTTTGTTTTTTTTGGGACTAATCCATTAACTATAAAAAAGAATTGACAGATGAATTGATAATGAAAATAATCATTAGTTGCTGCCCCTGTCAGGGTCCTGCAGCAGGTTAAGTGGATGGATGGAGCTGACTGCAGTGTTTCTCTTGTTCTCTGCTGCTGTTCCAGGAGTTTGCAGGCGAGGACACCTCAGACCTGTTCCTGGAGGAGAGGGAGGCATCGCTTCGTCAGGCCCAGGAGGAGAAACACAAGATCCAGATGTCAGTGCCGGGCATCCTCAACCCTCACGAGATCCCCGAGGAGATGTGTGACTGAGCCGCAGCTCCACCGAACTGTACAGTACTCCAAACAAACAAATAAATAAACCCTAACCACAGCAACCACAACAAAACCAGAGAGAGGCACTTGAGTGTGGTGGGAGGCCGCTCACCCTCTGCAGAGCAGCCCGTCCCATTGGATGTTTGTTGACCAAAACAATGGCAACAATATGTAAATGATTACCGCGTCACCCTGTGGCCCTTTTTACATAATCTGCGTTTTGTATGGCGACTTTTTGTGTAACATCTTTCCAGAACTGTTAATCTAAGCTTATGTTTTGTTGGTCTCTGGCCCATTTCAAGACCTGCATGATGATGTTGTAACAATTAGGACACCATAACCATCTTGTTTTTGTTCTGTTTACCCCACCCCTTCATGATGTCTTTTTTTCCCCAGGTCTTCCCTTTTTTTTATGTAAAAAAAAATTACAGTCTGAGCAGGGTTTTTGTTTAAAAACAGCATATCTGTCAAGTCAGCATAGAGGCTTCTAGACCTGTGGTGTGACAGACAGCAAGTGGTCTTTTCGGGGAGAGCGCACCGCTTCTTTGGTGCCCCACAGCATTGTGGGAGAATGTGAATCTAACTGATACTGAATGAAGGTCGAGAGATGCTGCTTCATGCATCAGCATCTGTTGCTCATGAGTTGTGCTTCACCTAAAAAAAATAAATGTTGCTGGCAGGAGGTTTTTTTTTTTTTTTTTTTTTTTTTTTTAGGGAAAGCAAAACCGAATATGTGCATATCATCCCAATTGTATAGCATCTTTAATACCATGGGAACATTTTTTTCCTTTTATTCTATTGTTTCATTTTGTTGTGGGTGTGTGCGCGTGTGTGCTGTCGCCTAGTCGACATCAGCGTTTTGTTTTCCTCTAAGAGGATTGTTGCTCATTTGTGAGCTTTCATTAATGGGATGTTTTAAGGAAGTGGCGGAGGTATTTATGGGTTCCTAGTTGGTTGCATCTTTATAACTCCTGTATAACTCAGATGGCTTTGAAGATTTTGAATTGTACTAATTTAGGTTGTTTACCATGCAGTAGTGCTTCAAGACACTACCTTTTAGAGCAAAATGAAAAATAAAACTGGGTTTACATTTAATTTTGTATTTTTGCATTTTTCATTTGTATCTGTTTGAGTTCTGTCCAAATAAACAAAAGGCTTTTTGTCCAGAGAGCAAAATGAATTGCCAACGAGTTTAATTAGGAAAGGAATGTATAAATCCAAATAAGTACCCAATCTCTTATGGCAAATTTCCCTTCTCAAGGTGTTAAATTTGTTGTGAACTTTTTGAACTGATTAAAGTTGAGAATTTTATAACTTTGCCTTTGCTCAGATTTCATCATTCCACAACAGAGACCCATTTTACAGGAATTTATGTTTTTTTTATTAACTAAAAAAGTTAAAATTGCCCCTCATTGTTACTTCACTGTGATGTAACACAAAAAAATATTTTGTATAGAAGTATGTTTTAAGGATCTTGAGCCAAGACAACAGAAACACAATTTAATGTATAGTTTGAACTAGTTCTTCACTGTTCTTTCTGTGAAAGCCAAACCCTGCAGTCTGAGCAGTTTGGACCAGATGAATTGATAACATGTTGGCTGGTGTTGCTGAAAATGTGGGTTTCTGGTCCTGAGAAATGGAAATATAATGTTACAGTTTATATTTGTGGCATTTATCCACATTGACAGAGTGAACAGGAGGAAACGTTTACTGTACTTCTGTATTGTTTGGGATGTAGCTTCCTCTGACGGACCGTAAAATTATTATTACATTTCATTGGAGGTTTTGTGTGTAGTAACTGCACTGAATATTCTTTTTTTTTTTTACCATACTGTCATTAGACTTTACCCATCTTCTGTACAGCCCTATTCTGTTTAAAATCCTTAGTGTATGCATGCTTAAAACAATAGAATCTGCTGGTCCGTAATAGCTAAATTTAGCAGTGCCTCATCCCAAGCATAAAAAATAGCTTCAACAGTGTAAACTGGTCATCAGAGGTTTCTCTCATGTAGTATCATCTCTACTGGTATTGACTTGGAAATGTCTCAAACCCACTTCTCCTTCAATCCCTTCCACACAAACACATTGACATAAATCCTAAAAGGAAAGGTAGATGATGATGATGGCGGCTATCATCTGTCACACTGGCCTATGGCCATTTCCGCTAAGACATATTTGGCCAAGGTTGGGGCCGTGTAAGCGGACCCTGCCACTAATCCCTGTTAACATACTGGTATGACATTAAAGGTTGTGATGACGCCCTGCCGCTGAAAGTTGAAACACTCGCCTGATGCAATCCCAGCAGCCTGTCAGCTGTGACGTAACCCGAGAGGAAGCTGTTGGAACTAAGTGCTGGCTATGACAGTCAGGTGTGTCAGCTGTGGGACTTGACAGTGTTTTTATGTTAAACCTGGACAGTGGCCATGTGTTATGGCTGCAGATCCTTATTTCTAACACGTCTGTGCAGGAAGGCTTTGGCTGATATTCATACAGTTTTATTTTTACAGGGGTTTGGAGCCTTTTCATGGAGTCAGCATCTCTTTCCTCTGGAGTATTACTAGTTTATGTTTTTGCTTTGATGCTTTAATATCTGATCATCTCTGGGACCAAAATTCAGTCCGGCTGTAATTGAATCCCCCTCCCTGACCCAGATATCCTCAGTCATCCTGGGCATCCGCTGTCGAGGAGAAGAGGCAACAGCTGGGGTAACCCCCGCCCACCCAACCAAAAAATGAAAAGCCAGCTCTACGCCCTCTTACACCCTGCTCTGTGTCTACGCTGTGGGCAGGCAGGGTTATTAATACCCCAATGAGAAAGTTAAACAGGAAGAGCCAGGTTAGCGCCCACACCAGTCAGTGCCTCTCAAACAGAGATGATGGTTGGCCATGCACCCAGCGCCACATACCGGTCCTTCCTTTACCCAGGACCTTCACACTGTTTCTACAATATCAACAGGCCTCTTTTAGCCTTTTGCCCCCCACCCCCCTCTAATGACTGAAAACTGTGAAAGGAGTACAATCAGTATAATAAAATCATTTGTTGATATCACCCGGCAGTAAGCTGGAGCAGAGGCGACAGGTTGTGATCAAACTGGGGCAAAGTTGATTGTTGAGAGGCCAGTTTACTCCCACAAGGAGATATACTGCCACCCAGTGGACAGTAAACAGAAAAACCTCAGAGCAGCTCAGTGTCATTCATGTTTTATTGGTCCCAGTGTTGTACAGTATGGTCACATTCCAGGACAGAGGAATGGCTATAACTACATGTCTACCAGAACTGGGCTTCACCACAGAAGACAATTAATGCTAATACAGAGTTAATTTAATGTTCTGTGATTGAAGCAGTAAACTTCCCTACCTGGTCTTTAGCAGAATTTCTTTCTCTCGTAAACTATTTTCTTAGTCCTGTAAGTGTGGACTTCACTGGATCCACGTAATTCAGATCATCGGGTAAGGTGACGGTCGGAAAAGAATAAACTAGCGCTTCTTATGTTGTCCTTTGTAGGAATCCCCCACTTCTCCAAAAATAAATTCTGAAGACACGCTGAGAGGATCCAGATCCAGAGTTCTCCTCCCTTGTTTTTCAAGGACTGAGCACAGCTGCACAAATAAATAGCTATCTGAGCGACATAGGATGCAGTTGATGGTGATTCATACATAGTCACCTGAGTTAAGCAAAGAGGGTAGGAACAGGACTGACAAGGGGGTGAGGTTGAGTCCATAGCTGGGTTATAAGTGGTGGCCGTGCTAGAGGGGCTGCCAGTAAGAAGGTGTTTTGTTGTACTGAGCCCTCACAGAAGGATCTCGCCTCTTCCTCTTTGTTCTCTTGACTCTACGTGAGCTCTTCGTCAGTTTTCATGCTTGTCTCTTAAGCAGCTCAGCGGCCTCTTTCCCATCAAGTCCTTTATGTTGTTCGGATTTGAGCATAGCGTATTTTTGATCTACAGAGCCAGAGAAAGAAGAACAAGGTCAGTTATCGAATGGGACATGAAGAGGGGTGTGTGAGTGTGTGAGTGTGTGAGTGCCCGCAAAGAGCACCTGGGTATCTTCTCTGAAGTCTGTCTGGCTTGAGAGGCTCCTTTAAATTGGGCTTCCAGTCTGGAGTAGATTCCCCCTGTAGGCTGATCAGCAAAAACAAACACACACACACAGCTTATCCAGTATAAAAACAATCCAGCAGCTGCAAAAACTAGACCAGGAGAGCTGACAGCTCAACCCCAATCGTAACAACATGATGTTAAATAAGTAAATCATACATTCCCTGCATCCTGACACTAAATACCATTCTGAATGTACATGAACAGATACTTGCCTCTTTAATATCCTTAGATTTGCTCTGTTCCTGGTCTCCAAACCTCATCTTATTCAGGTGGCTGATGATCTCTACCATGCGACGCTGGTCTGGTTCATAAAGACAAAAATTATAACAAAGACTAAAAACACAGAACTTGATGTAAAACTAAGAATAGTAACTGTAAGAATTAAAGAGTAAAATCAGAGCGACTATAAGAATGGGAACTGAATGGGTGGTTTATACTTGATATGACTAAAAATAGTATTAATAACATTCAGTTCCAGTAGAGTCCTCCTTTACCTTCTTCCCTCTGAGCGTCCTGGTTGTATCGCATGGAGCGAGAACTGTCCCACTTGCTTTTCTGGACACTCACGCTACAAAACACACACCACAGGCACCAGTGTCAAATTTAAAAAAAAGACACACATGTATTATAATGAAGCAAAGTACCTTCTTCAGAATCCTGAAAAGGGCAGTTGGCCCAAACCCTGGCCTTTATCGGTTGCAATACGTTAGTGTGAAGCTTTCCCATCCCTTTTTTGGTCAAACAGCATGCACGAGTACTGAGACTCATTCGTTGTTTTATCCCTTACAGTGTCAAATAAATATTAACTGCACTGGATACATTTAAAAAGTGGCAGGTAAGATTCCATATATTTGAAAATGTTTTATTCAAATAAAAGCCGAGCATAACCACACTTCCACCCTCACCTGATACTGCAGTGAGTGTATGAGTGTATTTTAAATGATCTTGTGTTTGCAGATTAACTCACGTGAAAGGTGTGTTGTCCCTGGACTGATGGAGAGAAAAGCAGATTTAGGTTAGAGAACACAAAAATGCAGGTATAAAGTTAAAGTTTGCTACTCAAGTGTGAATATGCAGTAACTAACAAACACTATTATAGCTCCAGATGAAACTAAAAAAAATATACATGCTGCATAAAAAACAAACAGACTAAAATGTTTCTGGTTGAATCTACAATAACTAATGACAGTTCAGAAACCATAAATAAGCAGTGTACATGATATGTTTAGGGACATGATGTTTGACTATGTCTCTTTAAATAGAGGTTTTGGAGCAGTAATACATCATTTAGAGTCAACTGTAAGCACCAATTCATGGAAGCTGATTTATTTTTGCTTGTTAAAACAAAATGTGAACACCGTGAGTGTATAGCCTTCTATCTCAATAAATCATTTAATGCCCAAGCTGGAAATAATACACACTGTTACAGTAAAACACAAGGTTACAAGGTTTTAGAAATTCAAGTTGCATTCTGCAAGATTTTACACCAGTGAGGGCTTTGAATGTGTATTTATTTATTTAAAAGGGGGCAGAGCACGTTAATGAACACTTCAGCCTTTGCATCCATGTACATAAATATTCCAGAGTTAGCCAGAAGGCTAGTTTTCCTCTTTAGTAATGAAGCCACTGACTCACTTTCTCTGGTTTGTCTTTGCGTTGGAAGTTTGGAGAGGACACTTGTTTTTTCAGAGGTCTGTGGGTCTTCTTGGCCTTCTTAGCAGCTGGAAACAGAAAAAGAAAGAAGCAGAATGAGCATGTTGATGGCATCCGCCGCCACCTGCTGGCCAAAAGGAGCAACTGCTTTTTTTTCCATCCCTAAAAAAGGGCTGAAGGGTAACAACAACGCAATGTTAAATATAAACGGGATGAAAATGTAAAGTGAGGGTGGAACAGTAGGGATGTGCTATGAATAGAGGAATGTTTCATTATGTGTCCTCATTTTACTTTTATCATTTAATTTAAGCACCGTGGCGGTGCTTAAATTAAATGGCGTGGCGGTCAACGGAACGAAAATTCAATGAAACATTTAATGAAAATAAACATGACATTTATAATGAGGTCAGGGGTGATTCGTCACAGCAAATGATAACCTCAAGGCATCATATGTTACATGATAAAAATACAAAAAATAATAACAAATACAATGAAAAGGAAACACCCCATACATATAACTGTTTTGATATTCAGGAATAACTTAATTAATATTCTGGAATCCTTATCACCCGATCACTGCAGTAATAACTGCTTTCAATCGCTGTTCACTGCTCGAAAAGTTTCTCTGATTACACAGGATTTATCATGAGAACTGCAATTAAACTGTCAAAAACCCTGTTACAATAGTAATGACGAGAACAGTTATGATCCTGCAATTAAACATCGCAATAGCTTGTTAATTACGTGAATAGATCGACTTATTATTATTTCTTTCAGACATGCAGCGCACCTCTCTTTCAACAGCTTGAGTAGAAAACGCAAAGCATCACCGCCGTCATAGTTGAATCTGTTCACAACATTTTATCCACTTAACTGTTAAACTACTAATGAAGAGAACTGATGGGGGTTTTTTTCTGTAAAAAGCTCGACTATATGTTGAATAATATTCTTTTTGTTGTTTTGCCTGTTTTTCGCAGCGCCACCTGTCTGCCAGTGAAACTGCCTCTCAAGCTGTCTTTCGGAAATGCTTGAAAACGTTCTTTTAAAATTTCAAAAAGGTCATTAAATGCAATAAGTTACATTACTTTGAAAAAGTAATTGAAATAGTTACACCGCTATTCTATTTTAAATAGGGTAACTTGTAATCAGTAACCTATTACATTTCCAAAGTAACCTTATAACACTGCTGCTATTAGAGCTGACTAGTTCAGAAAGTTAAATTATTTTAGTTATTTTGATAATACATTTTTCAGTTTAATAAGCAACATGAGACCTGTCACAAAAAGCTACAAAGCTTCTCCACCTTGTTTCTTGGACAGCTCCTCTTCATCTCCCACCTCATCTTCAGTGACCTCTGACCCCGTGGTGTACTCCTCATCCTCTGACAGGAGAGACTGCTGCCTCTGGAAGGGCAAAGGTCACAAGTTTTAGACAATTACAACTCAGCTTTTTGATGACACTGACTTTAGATGCTGGCACCCGCAATCTTTACATTCGACTGATTTAACAACATATCTCAGTAAAAGCACCATTTACGCTTTCCTTTGCACCTGGATGTGTTTGTAATTCGGGAGACAGCTGGCTAACATAGTGATCAATGCCAGAATATTAGAAGATGTGATGAAGTACATAAGAAAAAAGTCCTACCAGTTGCAGACTCCAGTTTTTCAACAGGGAAAACTGGTTAAAAAGAAGAAATGGTTGAAGTCAGAACCATAAATATGACACAGGTGAAGAGACACACTGGCACAAAGAAGAAAAGTACCAAAAAGAGAAAATTAGAGAGAGAGAGAGACTTACAGTGCTGCCGTCTCCTCTCAGAGGTCCCAGCAGTGTTGGCTCCAAGAGAACGTCACCGTCCTGAACCTTTACTGCACTGGATGGACTCTCCTCAGCACTAACACACATACCAACACAAACAAACAGAATTTCATTGGGACGTTGTTGGACGTTGTTTCATAACAAGTGCCCCTGTAAAATGTTGGCATATGGACATTTTTATACTTTATTTGATTCTGCAATACAGTCACATTTCATCTGAAATCTAATTTTCTGAAGAGTCCAGGATATTCAAGCAGATCACACTTCATCATGGGTGTACAGTTTTCAAGGGTAAAAAAAAACGTCTCCTCCATCTATCCTCCATATAAACATGCTCCCTATGACCGCTGACATGGACCAGGACTTTGTCAGCTGTTTGGTCTTTGTTTGGTGTAGCCCACCAATGCAAAGTCCACGTACCACCAGCCTGTGTGCATGTCCAAAACTGCAGAGAACTAGAACAATAAGCTGGCATTGTATGACTCTTCTAGAAACAGGTCAAAGAAATGGTCACATGATACATTTTGACCTTCTTTTCTGTAAAGTAGACGGTGATAATGTCAGGTGTACTAGCAATTCCACAGACGGTTTCTGGAGGAGAGTTAAACCGCTCAGATCTGTCAGCAGTGTGCTTATAGATGTGCTCATTCTCTGAATGCGGGATCTGCACAGCTACAACTCTGTCATGTCTGGCAATATACAGCCCTTTAAGAGAGCTAGAGCCGTTCATGATATGGTCCACTGACTCCAGATGCTGAGGGGTCTTGCAGCATACAGAGGGGTGAATGGATGGTCCTGGTTGGGAGAACCTGTGATTGAGCTCTCACACAGGAAGGTAAGTATCTCCTCACTGATGATGGCATTGCTGTAGATGGTGTGAGATCAGCACAGGGCAGCTTTGCCCGCCTCCCCTCAAGGCTTAGACTGGTCCAGTACTGACAGTACTGACTGAGCTCTCTGCATCTCCAGTAGACATTGTCTTGAAGTTCAGGGCTGGAGCAGGTGAGATGTTTTGTCTGGTGCTGTGTTGGATGGATCCTTCACCACTACATCAGAGACGTTTACTGTGTCAAGCCCCTGTGGGGTGCATTTTAGTTCCGTACCTGTTCTCCTGCAGAGGTCATTTAGTTCCGGCCAGTCTGACCCAACACCAAACCCGTGAGCTTGTGCATCCAGCTTCCCATTGTCTTTTTTTTTGAAGCCCAAGAATAACAAACACACACACACACACACACACACAGATCTTCAAACAATCTACACACACTCATGCTCACCCCTCTGCAGGTGGCGTGTTAGACAAACACACTGCGTCTCTGTGCAGCAGCAGGTCATTAAGGACTCTGGTCTGGGCTGAGGCCACCTCGTCACAGTTCTCTTCGTCAGGCACGTTCACTATGTGGTCTCGCATCTTACAGCCCTGAACACACAAACACAGTCACGCTTAACTTCATCAGGCTTTCCTGAAGCTTTAACGTGCAACTTGAAAAGTGTAAGTAGGACGACAAGCAATGAATCGAGAAATCACTAACAAAGAGCATGTGATCGCAGAGTGCATTATTAAACACATAGAGGTTCTACTGCTCATCGTAGATCAGTCTCTTTGTGCAGCAGTTTAGCTTGTGCCTGTGTGTCTGTGTTAGGCTGAACTGTGAGCTGCATTTATTCATTCTCTGTAGCCATGGAGGATAAACGGGGTCAGTAGCCATCAAAGAATGCGATGGGTGGAGGGCATGGAAACACCCTGGTCAGATTATTTATCTGCATGACTTTAGTGTCAAGCAAAGGATTTTGAGTATAAAAATAACAGTTATTTTAAGCATGTATTTGACAGGTTAAGTGAGTGTGTGTGTCAATACCTTGGGCATACCGGTGGGGTCAAAGCGGAGGACCCTCTGGTTGCAGCAGGGATAGATTCCTGCACCATGCCAGCCTTTCTCTGTACCCATGCCAGGGTACAGCACAGAGTCTGGGTGGTACTTGCAATGTGTCAGCTCTGCACACACAAACACCTATACGCACACACACACACACACACACACACACACAAACACATACTGAATTGAAACTCTTTAGGTAGGGTTGAATATACTGTGTCATTAAGTGCTCATACACGTCCATAACCTCACATGCATGCACAACAGGACAGCAGGGCTGCAACTAACGATTATTTACATTGTCAATTTTCTCGATTAATCGAGAAGTTGTTTAGTCCATAAAGTTTATCTTAAAAAAATTACTGTAACCAATTAATCGAATACCAAAATAGTTGGTTATTAGTTTAATAGTTGACAACTAATCAATTATTTGATTATCGTTGTTGCAGCTCTAATACACAAACACACACCTGTTGGCATCGGGAGCAGGTGAGGTAGTTGATGGTACCCCAGATTCTCCAGTAGACCAGGACCCAGGACTTGAGCTCCTCATACAGACCAGTGATGTATTCATGCACATCCCAGCTCTTCTGTCTACACACACGAATACACACAGATTGTGATCAAGACTTTACCCCTTAAAAAACGCCAATGGGATATTTCTGTGTATTACTGCTGACATATAGAATGGCTGCTATAATACCTAGTGTGTGTATATATGATTTCTCCACGAGTATCGACATTGAT
Organism: Micropterus dolomieu; assembly: GCF_021292245.1. Classification (NCBI taxonomy): domain Eukaryota; kingdom Metazoa; phylum Chordata; class Actinopteri; order Centrarchiformes; family Centrarchidae; genus Micropterus; species Micropterus dolomieu. The sequence goes on along the minus strand of NC_060162.1, from coordinate 4,258,386 downwards.
TTTCCCTGGAACACAAGAAATCTTCCTCTCTGTGTCTTTGGTCAGCAGTTTAAGGCACAGACCACACCTGGGATTGAAAACAAATAGTAAGACTAGCACTAAAAATGAGAGAACAAATCAAATGTCAAGGCAGGAGAAGCTTCGTGAACTCACTCACAGATACAGGTTGTGATTAAGGCTGTTCCTAAACAGTGAGTCACTGCTTGGAGGGAGAAACTAAGAAGCTAACTGCTGCTACTCACCTGTAGAGAGTCGACCCGTTTCCTGGTGAATCTCGGCTCTGGCAGCTGGCATCGAAGAGACGCTCAATTTTCTTCTGAAACAATTTGCTTTGATGGGGAAATAAAAAAAAAAAAGTGCATTTCTAGCACTGACTGCTTTTGCATTTTGTCACAAATAGAAACATAAATGAACCCAGTGACTTATTCACATTCACTTTCCCTGGAACACTGTTTGGACAAGTTTCATCACATTCAAGATGCTTTGACAAATGACTTGTAAAACAACTATCTTTATCTATCATTGCCATCTTGTTACCTTTTGAACTTGTCTTTTTTGTCCCTGATGTCGTCCGCCTCATTGTGGTTGAAGAGGTCGGCGATGCGCGTTGCCAGGTTGCTGTTGATGCAGTTCATGTTGCAGGGTGTGGCCACGATGGCGCTCATGTGTTTGTGGCAGTACTGGATACACTCCTCCACCTGACCACAGACAAACATATACCACTCATAAGACCATTTTACAGCGGTGGAACATTTTATTTAAATTCTCCTACATAATTATTAATCAAACACTACTTTATCATTGCCACAATGTGAGTTCTTCTTACAGCACCTTAGTAAGTACTAGTGATAGACCGATCAATCAGGCCGATATCTGGCATTTTAAGATAACTGGCATTGGCCGATACCTGCACTCACAAGGTCGATAAATCAAATCTAAAATCTAATCTAAAACATTACTGGCTAGCGTAAATATACTGTATATTGTTATATTCTGGAGAATAATGCAGTTGAATGATGTCACTTCTGACAAACTGTACCCTGCTCTCTCTTAAACACCAGTCATGTTCTGAAATCTACAGCAAAACGCAGAGTATTTTTCTATTTTATGAATTAATAAAATCCATCTAACAACACAACAACAACACATTACTGGCTCAGATAACCATAAACATTAGACTGTGCATGTAATAATGGAATTATGCAAGACTTTCCTTTGTTTTGATATCGGCATTATATATCGGCCTCCAGCCACCGTGTTCTCTAAATATCGGCATAGGCCATTAAAAAACCCGTATCGGTCGACCACTAGTAAGTACGGCAGTGGTGAGAAACTTTTTTGCAAACTGTCTAAATAAATCAGGGGGGAAAATAACATCTACACTCTTAACATCCATGCAACATAAATTTAACAAAGCTCTATGTATGGGCCTCTTGTTTTTCCTGGACTAGGAGAGATTACAGATTATTAGTTCTGAAACATACACAAATTTGCAAGCTGCTAGTACTTTTTGGGCAACTCTGAGGCTTCAGTGTATTTGCCATTAAATATTATTGGGAACATGGTTGTTTCCAGGCCACATATCAATTGATTTTTTTACATTTGAAAAACAAAAGGCCCGAAGCACATCACCACACCTAGCATCACACGTCACAACACTTACTAACGTATCCATCTTCAAGAACTCGGAGGAGATCAGGATTGAGATCACATTGCTGGGCTCTGTAACCGACAAACACCACATGACCAACCAAGCTAACCCCACAACCAACAAACAACACAGAACACACAGCCAGTAACCCACCAAACACACACCACATTTAGTTCCTAATAAATCAAGCACCATCCACAGATTTACACAAACAGGAAGTGTAAGTGACAGCTCAAGCATTCCCATGTGTATTAATGTGATATCTATTATTGTTTAACAGTTTTTCCAAGGATTTACCGAGCCGGGGTTTGTCCCTGCTTCCATCCCCTGCAGAGTTCCTCCTGACGTAGTTCATGAGCCAGTCGAAGATCTGCACGTCACAGTGAACGGAGATGTCCACCTCCTCCCACCTCTGGGACTCCACAGACAAGTATTCCGCAAAGTAACGCATCTCTTTAATGAGAAGATCTCTGGGACATGTGAAGTCCTGCTTCAGGTTCTTTGTCTCATCACACACATGGATGACCATGTTAGGACTGTAGGAAAAAATACATACCTGACTGTTAAATTCAATTTTAAATACGAGAACATAGAAATTTTTAGAGCCACCTTTAAAGTACAGAGTGTGTGAGTAAAAAATATCTTTGATATAAGGTTCTCATTACTTACTCTCGTGGCTTCTGAGGTTTGTCATCCTCCTCTGCCGAGACTCTTCTCTCTTTCTTCTCCACAGCACCGACCCTTCCTGAGACTCCTGTCGATTTGGACCCTGGTAACACCAGCACAACAAATGTAAATATACTCTAAAACCCAGTTATCAAACAGTAGTCCATGTTTTCTACTAGCCTGAGAACATTTCAGTTAACAGAGTTTGCTTGAACTGATTACATCTTGCAAAGCAAAAAGCCATAGTCACAATGTTCAAATTAACTCTATTTCATTTGAGACAAGCTGTTATTAAATGAAAAAACTTAATGCATTTTAGATAGAATGAAACTTCCTGATTCCTGTGAGGTAAAAAGCTGCAAAAATTAAAAAAATTAGATGGCAAACTTATAACTTTAACTTATAAGTTAACAAGGTTATAAGTTTGCCATCCTATGCCAATTTAAGACCTTTTTAAATCCACATAGAACTGAATTTAATCTTAGTTTCATGACCATACTGGCCAAAGTATGAAAGTATGACGGAAAACCAGCAGGGACGATATGTCCTAGAATTATTTAGCATTATATCCCATCTACACTGAACAAAATTATAAACGCAACACTTTTGTTTTTGCCCCCATTCATCATGAGCTGAACTCAAAGATCTAAGACTTTCTCTATGTACACAAATATTTCTCCTAAATATTTATTTCTCTCAAATATTGTTTACAAATCGTCAAAATCTGTGTTAGTGAGCACTTCTCCTTTGCCGAGATCATCCATCAACCTCACAAGTGTGGCATTTTACACATGCTGATCAGACAGCATGGGGATTGCACAGGTGTGCCTGAGGCTGGCCACAATAAAAGGCCACTCGAAAATGTTTCACTGTATTTAGGGGGTCCGGAAACCAGTAAGTATCTGGTGTGACCACCATTTGCCTCACGCAGTGCAACACATCTCCTTCACATAGAGTTGATCAGGTTGTTGATTGTGGCCTGTGGAGTGTTGGTCCACTCCACTTCAATGGCTGTGCGAAGTTGCAGTCGGGACGAGACCCCGATGAGGACGACGAACATGCAGATGAGCCAGTACCCAACTCTTGTTGGTTAAACCGACCAAATTAAAATGTTATCTGTATTACTCAGGATGGCACTAACTTACCTGTAACTTTGCTGGCGCTCTGGCTGCTTCCTGTCTCCACCACCTCTCCAGTGTCCAGCAGCGTGGACAGGCCGTCAGAAGGGGAGGTCCTTCCTTCTGTCAGGGCATTACATTGGTTGTCCACATGAGGAAAACCTCCCGTGCTCTTCAGCTCCTCAAATCGATGGGCACACTGAAACATCACATCAGTGCCAAGGTATTATTTATTCATCAGCAAGCCAAGCCTAACGTTACTAAACCATGGAAGGATTGATGAATGGGACTGGAAACATGAAGGGGTGGATGGATGGAAGCATTCATAGTTACCCAGCATTTCAGTTACCTCCTTGGGAGTAAATCCTGGAACTAGCTTGGCTACGTTGTCCCAGTTTATAGGCTGAGGCACTCCCCACAGAGATCCCAGAACCATGTCCAAAACCAGGACATTGTTGTCATAGGGAAAGTTGTTGTTGTCTGAGCAGAAGCGGCTCATCTCTACAGAGGCAGAGACAAGAAACAAAAGGCAATAAGAAACAATGAATGCATCTATCTTATTAATAAACCAATTAATGAGGCTGATATCTGGCATTTTGAGATAATCTGCCTCGACGGATGCCTGTACTCACAAGGCCAATAAACGAAAAATGGCTGCAGACACATCAGCTTTGTCAGTGTAGCTGCTGTGGAACGATGTTAACGCTCCCTGTGGTTTTGAAAGGTGGTGAAAAAGAAAGTTTAGAGCCCTAAACTTCCTAAGTCACCATCATCTTTTCTAAATCTATAGCATAACCCAGTGTATTTTTCTATGTCATTAAGTAATACAAATTCCATCTAAAGCAACAAGTTATTGGATAAGATAACCATATAAATTAGATTGTCCTCTACATGGAATAATGGGATTGTACATGACTTTCTTTACTTTGATATCAGCATTATATATCATCCATCAGCTGCACTGCTCTCTAAATATCGGCTATTGAAAAACCCATATCTGTCAACCACTAACCTTTCTGCCTGATCATCATATCCAGATCACAGCTAAAATGATTGGTCGATCAACAGAAAATTAATTGGCAACTATTTTAATAATCATTTAAGTTCTTTTTCAAGAAGGAAGTATAAACATTCTCTTTTTCCAACTTGTCAACTTCGCTGCTGTTTTTTGTCTTATGTGATATTAAACTGAGTATTTTGGGTGTTTAGACTCTTGGTCAGGCATAACAAAGGATTAGAGAAAATTATTATATGAAATTTTAAAGCCCCAATGATGAATGTATTTAAAAATCACCACATTGATCAATAATGAAACTAACAGTTATGTGCAGCCCAAATCCGAATTATGCATGCTTTTGTTTCTAGAGCACTCCTATCTCAAGTGAAATGGGGTGTGACAGCAATAGCAGTCATCAACAAAATATTACATTATCATAGTTACGTATTGTGGATACTGATTAATGAGGACTGTCTGGCCCTAGTCACAACAGAGAATGTAAGTTAGCTAGTGGAGGGTAACCCTCACTTTCTAAAGTTCCATAGTTTTTATTAACATAAACAAGCAAATGCTTCATGCATCTAAATAAGTAGTCTCACAGTAATATAAATTGTATGTGAATTGATTTTTATAGGACTGTGTTTAGAGACTGATGGTTGTGTTAATGCGTCATTCACTAGATATCAAAATTATTGTTTTTCATCACCAAAAAAAATGATTGGTAACATCCTCCTGAAGGCTCTGCAGAGCTGTACTCCGAGATAATGTTAGCAGCCAAAGAGAAGGATTTGTGCATTTTACGTACATGTGCTGATACAGATGGATGATATAAATTCATAGTATATAATAGAGAACTTAGCAGTATCAGTAGAGTAAAGATGCTAGCGCGGGCCGAGTCCCTCTGTCCTCCTCCTGCTGCATCAAGATCAGGTGCTTTTAGGTCACATTCAATCAGATAGTTCCTACACATAATTCTAACAATAAGAAGGATAACATATCGTTAACATACTTATCTGGTGTCAGAAATTTTCCTCTCCGTCGTCTCGTACACTGTAGTAAGCCGGCGTCTGTTTTATGTCATTGTGTGTGTGGGTGATGCTGATGCTGCGGTGTCTTCTCCTACCGGCTAACTGCAGCCATTGCTAACGCTAGCTAACTTTGCGGGACTGGATCTGCTGCCTTCAGGTACTCCTCGGCACAGGCGCCACACGACCACCATTAACGGTGTCAGTCAGTCGTATAGTATTCCTCCGTTGTTGGTGGGTTCTGCCATTTTCTTCAAAAAATGTCAGAATAAATTATAAGGTATACACCTCCATAAACGATTGTGCTCACTTATCTAAATGGGCAAGTATTGTCAAGTCGCGGGAGTTCAGAATATTTTGTCAAAGTACTAAACCTAGGTCAAGAATGAACCTCCAAACTCAACGGCATTTATGCTATATTTCCAGTAGTCCTTGAAGGCAACATTAGCTCCACTCAGCTAGCATTTCGGATAACTATAGCATCCATGAATGTATATATTTAAGCCCATTAGCACGGGGGAAATGTTATCGAGGGGCTGCACGGTCACAATACAAACTCGTCGGTCAAGTCCTAAAATAATTCAGGGAGGTAAACGCTCTTTGGTTGGCTCCGTCTGTATCTGCAACGCTGACTCGTCCCCACTGTCGCACTGCAGCAGGTTACGCGTCCTGTTGCTTGGAGACGGCGGCCGTAAATCCAGAGTTTCTGCAACAAATCTTCCTTAAGCCTTCAAAAAACTAAATAAAGTCTAACACTAACAATATTATTACTACAATAAAAATAAAATTAAACAAAGTAAACACTCTTGTCGTTAAATTATGCTTAAACTTCAACTTTCAGATGTTACGGATGCAAAAACCTTATTACTAATTAAACCTACTGTATCAGATCCAACTTTCTACTCCTGTTCACTTGACAAAATTACACAATAGGCAAAAATGATTTTTGACAATATTTATTTTCAAAATAATTATATTAAATATTTACAAAATTACTTTGTGACTAAGGAACCATTGAAAATGTGCAAAATTAGCCCCTTCTCATTCTGACTGAATCCAATCCCATTTGCTTTACACGACAATACAGAGGACAAATCAGCCTATAAGGGATGGCCAAAACCAAGTACAAGGTTACATAATTACATTATCAACAACAAAATATCCTGGCTTTGTCCTTACACCGTCATTACACAGATGATGTATCAGTGCACCTCATTAACTTAAACATCAACAAAACAATCTCAAGAAATTACATCAGACATGGTTGTAAGAACAGAGAATACACAAAACCGTCTTTCTTGAACAAGCTCTGATCAAAGAAATGTAAAGATAACCTCCTAATTTGAGACACTGGTTCTAAACAGAAGAGTAAAACCGAAAACCAGTGGGTTTGATGCCTTTATTCATTATAGATGAGCCTACCAACTACTTTGAGCAATTCTTAACAGAGGTCCATGGTGTTTCTCCAAATACCTATGGTCAGCTGATTATAAGTCAAGCTTCAGAGTTAAACACTGCAAACAAGTACTGACTGAGCCAACCCATGTTATGAACATTGTGACTTGCATACAGAGACATGCATACATACACGAACATCACAAGTCCACCTTCTCGGGGATGTTTAGCGCTTTGCTGGAGGGCATACTAGCACTAGATGTTCCCACACTGAGAGAAGTTGGTGTTTCTGTGTACACGGCCTCTAGCAGCTCCTCTGCGGATGCTGAGGTGGAGGCTGAACCGAGGCCCGGGGTAAAGCCTTGGGCAGGATTTAACTGTAGGTGTGCAGCATGGGCTGTCTGGGAGGCCTGTGCATTCTCTTGCTGAGCCTGAGCAAGCCTCTCCATCTCTGCGTGCTTACGGCCTCTCCTCTTGCCCAAGATTTTGACATAGTTAGCTGGGACAAGTCCTATGGTCTGACCGTCCACGCTGGCCAGCAGCCAGCCACGCACCCTGGGCTGTTGCTCTAAACAAAAGGGGAGAATGAAAAAGGTCATGATCTGAGTTCATCAACTTGGGGTTGGGGGAGTTCACAACTATCAGACAACACTGTTGTGTTGTTTCGAAGCATGTCTTCCTCTTATATCATTTGATGATACACCGTGCATTTACAATACAACATGGACAGTTAAACAAGCTATTAGTTAATTCATAATGTTTATGTGGATCCCACTAGTTGTTACCTTGGCAACAACTACTCACAGCAATCAACAGTGTTTGCACTTAAAATAAATACAAAAAAATATATCTAAACAAACACAAGTAAACAAAACATTAAATAAAAGCCAGTTCTAAAAATTAAAGAATTTAAAAAATTACAATCTTTTAATAACAAAATAGGGATGTAGTCATATACTGGTTTTGACTGTTATCTTACTCTGTTATACAGAGTAGCAAGAAATCTACCAAAATACTACAGCCAAGGACTGGGTGATATAGATAAAATCCTCCATCACTTTATACATGCCATTTTATGTTATGATATAACATAATATAAATATATTATAACGTGACCATTTCCTTTAATATATCATTTTCTGGAAAATCGACTTAGAAACTTTAGGTGAGAAACCAAATCAAGAAACTGGCATCACACTGATGCAAAAATCATTAATTTGCAACATTGACCATAATGGCCAGTTACGCCCAAATGCATTAAACCATTGTCATATGAGAGAAACATGAGGACAGCAGTCATTAAAAGAGCTCTAACCTTTAGGGGCAAGGTTCAGCATGTCTCCAGCCCGCACAGAAATCTCCTCTTCAGATGCAGCTGAAAAGTCATACTCCGCTCTGGCCACTACATGGTCATCCTCCCCGCTGGCCCAGTTAGTGGCTAAATAAAGAAACACACAAAACATCTTTGCTTGTTAAGAGCTGTGAGTACAGGACATACACCAAATCTATGACATGACACCAGCTTCTCTGCTATGGAATATATTTCTATTGATCATTGGTTTGATATTTTATTTGTTTTTAAAGGAAAACAAAAAAACATGCTGCCTTGGGTACAGCTGAGAACTGAGAGAAGGTTGAATTGATATCTTCGAGACCCTCAGAGCCACAAGGCTGTGCAAGTTTTCACTCCAATCCAGTAATCATTGAAGTTTGCTTTTATATTTATATTATGTGCTACATAGCAGAAGGGAGTTACAGGGCTGCACGATTTGGAAAAAGTCATATTGTGATTATTGTGGATAATATTGCGATTTGATTATAATGGAACAAATGATACATGTTTAATCTCCATCTGTCCATTGCGTAGACACTATCCACAACCTGGAGGAGGAACTAGTATACATGAGTGTAGTAGTATAATAAAGACTCTAATGTTCAGTTAATAGTAGCCTATATTGTTACTATAATGTTAATATATGAATTACTATATTCATTATCATTTCATATTTTAGTATACTATTTTACCATTAGTTCAATTTTACATCCAGTTACAGCAGTTTCATTTCTGTGGGTAATCCTTGTGCAAGCAAAATGGCCCTATATTGGTCTTTAATTTGTTACTGCTAAGTATTAACTTGTCAATAATCAGATTATCATATATATTGTTTAACATTGTATAGTTTGCTGTAGCACATCATACATACATTGGCTGAAAAAACACACCTGAAAAGACTTGGGCCTAGATGCTGATCTAAAGAGCAATGAGAACCCTGGAATGGCTGAATTTCAGGACTGACCCTGAATTTGTGAAGATGCTCCTGAACTTGAAAAAAATAAATAAATAATAAAAGGTACGTGTATACACAAATGTTCACCAAAAAAAGTTTACCATCTCATCTGCAATTAGAAAGTCTTGAATGTTTGCCTCACCGTTTTCTTCTGAGCTAGTGGTGGAGCTCAGCAGTTTCCAGATAAGGTAGGGTCCCCCCAAGACTACAGCAAAAAATAGAATGATTGGCCAAGACTTCACAGGCTGATCCTCCATTCCTGCTCCATACCCCCTGGATGCACTTGTAGCCAGGGCATCACTTGCACTGTCTGCCCACAAGTCTTCAACCTCAGCATCTGACCTTCTCCCCAGCAGCCTCTGTAACCGTCGGTAGAGGTAGCGTAAGGTGCGTACCAGAGCGAAGGCTGACAAAACTCGGGTGAGGTGTGTACGCAGCCGTGTTAGGTGGTTGGCTACATCTAGCACAGCACGGAAACTGTTATACACAGCTGAAAAGGTGGCGTCCAGCATCATACTAACTGATGAAAAGGCCTGCACAATGCTTTCGATGGACTGGAAGGCACCACGGCTGCTCTCCTCCGCCTGCTGCACAAACCGGCTGGGGGCAACATCCTCCGTGTGGGAGAGGCGGCTGTACCCTCCCAGGCCGTAGCCACCACCATAGCTGTAGGGGCTGTACCCCCCATACATGGAGCTCCCATAGGGGCTATAAGAGGAGGTGGGGAAAGAGCTGTAGGATGGACGGTAGCCCTGCTGGATGGGACGAGGGGGCACTGGGGGCACCATCCTGGTCAGAGCAGGAGGGCCTGCAGATATAGAGGGGCCCGCAGATGGTCCAAAATTTGTAGACCTGATTGGTGAAAAGGACAAAACATACAGTTCAAAACATTGTCAGTGATTTTATATGTAATTTTTTTTGTGTGGTAAAGAAAAAGAGCATGGTTGTAATTTCAATTAGCCATGGCCTGATACTTAGTTACAGCAGGCATTGGCTAATGATTCATTGGCAATACTAGGATATTCAAAAACAACCCTTTGGATTAGCTCGAACAACCTTAAACATCGAAAATGATATTCTTCAAACGTGGTCCATAGGTTATTGGTATGAAATTCAAACAGCGATGTTACCTCAAATCAAAAACTATAGTGCTAACGTTAAATTTTAGCTAAAGTTAACCGTTAAAAGTCAACAGCAAAGACGGTGAAGAGACCGTTTTATAGCAATTTCTGCTGAATCCCGTATTGAAAACTAAGTGTAAAAGGGCAAATGAACACGATTTAAAATAATGCTTTGTGTGGTGTTTACGTTCATAAAGTTATAAAGAGAGCCTGCAAGAAAATCTTTGAGAAATTAGCCACGAAAAAGTCACATGGCCTCGTTGGGCCTAGCTAACGTTAGTTGGTTGGGTAACGTTACTTGTTCAACTGTTACTTTGTTTAAATAGCTGGCTTTGGCAAAGTATTCTGATAAATGGAAATATTATTGGTCAACTGGTAATGATTTATAACACTATGTCAAAACTTCTACTATTTGAGATGAGATCTCCTCGCTTATGCAACAAACTTAGCGTAAGCTAAGCTAGCAACAACACCGAACCAGCTGCCGTCAACAAACACAAAAACAGGATGGCGAGAAAGCTAACGCGGCTATAGCAAGTTTACCTGTAATTTATAGGTGCACTCATTGCCCCAGGAATCCGCCTTTCCCATGGCTTCAGCGGAGACTGTGAATCCATCGCAAAATATGTTTTCACAAAGTGTAAAAATAATGCGAAACCCGCTAATGGCTTCTCCTGCTGCCTTCCCGTGCTCACGGTAATTTCCTACTTCTAATATCGCAATTTTGCGTGTATGTAGATTCAGTAGCCCTAAAGGGACTATATACACGTTATAAACATTGCAGGTATTTAATACATGTCACTTTGTCTATTAAATGTTGCCACGGCTTCCGTGGCATTAATCTCACGATGAAATTTTCATAATTGAAATATTCCAGACACCCCCTAAAGGCACCAAATGTGCTCATGTGTGTGGTGTGGTCAGACCAGAATAACTGATATAAGATATTTGCATGAACTAAATTGTCCGAATCGATCTAAAGACCTGAATATATTTAGCATACCTATCATTTATTTCTTTATTTTTTTGTCAATGCTTAAATTATCTGCCAAATCCATTGAAATCCTGTGTGCTTTTTCCACACACGATTAGTATAGCCTGGCCCCTTAAACTATGGCACTTCGCACTTCTGTCCAGCAGAGGGTGCTGTGACTCATCAGAAAAGAAGAAAAACTTGAAAACGATTACAGCCTACAAATATTAACCGGAAAGGGGAATTTCCCTCCTCAGTAATACACTGAGGTTAAACAAAGAATACGGATTTTCATTACTATTTTACTAACTAATGTGCGCTCACATTGACATCAGTCATTTTAAATTTCTAGTGATTTGGCTATCGAGAAATATTGTCACTGTCCTGAGGTTTTGACTTCATTATGTACCTGCCCAATCTGCACTAGGAAGTTCAGATATAGAACGTGAGCTGAATAAACAGACTACTGTTATCAAGTAAACAGGATACAAAAAAAGTACCCCTTCATGAGAAGATAGTTTTGCACATGACATGATTTCCTATTTTAACTCTCAACTGTAAGGTGTAAAGATCTGCCACTTTTTTCTTTGAAAATCCATTCTAAGAAAGGAACAACATTTCCACCACCTTAAATACATCAATAATTTCACACTGAAATGGCAGCTCTGAGATCTTACATGACATGTATGAGTTTGGTTTGAGGATGGATTCCCCTTTGAGCTTTCACTAGCTCTCAGAATCAAGCCAAGAGTTGTTCAGTAAGGTTTGAGGGGGTGGCTTGTGGCTGCACTGCTGTGAGCGTGAGGAAAGCTGCTCTTGAATGCAAGCTGTGAGAGCAGTTTGGTTTTAGGAGGGAGCCCTGTGATGTCAAGTGTTGCGTGTGTGTGGGGGGGGAGCATGTGCAGAGCTATCACATTAGAGTTACTAAGGGGAGGACGACAGGCGGTGACTGTGCGGTGCCACAGTGTAGGTGTGTTAGACAGAGGCTGCCGTTTGAGACATGACGGTGTCAGGATCACTGGCAAAAGGTGACAATCCAAACTGTTGGCCTGTGATGTCGCTGTGTGTGGGAAGATGCTTGTGCTGATGATGGTCCTGGTATTTGGGGTTTGGGCTGAGCCCATGTGACCTTTTGCACTGAGATGATATAAGAAGGTCAAAGACAATAAAAAAATCATTACATCCAAGCAAATGGATAAAAACAGACATTAGAAATGCATTACATGGTCAAGTATGAGGACACCCAAACATGACACACGTGTGGTTGTTTGATGTACGCTAGATATGCTGCACCCTCCACTCTTCTGGTTTCAGGCTTTCCACCAGATATTGAAATCGGGCTGCAGGGATTTTGCTCCCACTGAGCTGATTGAAGACTGTAAAAGCTATTAAAACAAAATCTGTGAACAGACATTATAGTTTCTTGGTGAGAGTAAGATGAGAAGAACACTTGTTTGTTGGATGGGCAAGAAATCACCAAAATGAAGATGCAGCAGAAGGAACACTTCAGTCCAGCTTCAGACCATTACACAAGCATTCTCTATAAGGGCATTTTATGGGGGAAATGATGCCTATTGTTGCCAACATATTTCACAGCGACTGAAAAACTTGCTGGTGTAGCCACAAACTTACCCTGTATATTCCTCGATTATATAACCAGAATCATAAAAGACAGTTACACATAAAATAGTTAAAAGAATCCCTAATCGGATCTGTTTCTGTTCCTGTGTACAGATTTAGCCTACTGCTCACACCAGACCTAGAACTTCACTCTAACACAGCATATCTTTTCTCACTCTGAAATTCCAGCGTTCCTAACTGGTTATGTGGTGTATTTTTGCCGGGCAGCACGCTGGATTGGCCTGAAAGTGTTGTACTTTTTCACAAACACTGGTTCCCTCTTGCTCTGGGTGCGAGCGTGTTCTCTTTGTGCTGCATACACTTAAATGACAGAGGGGAAGATGGAGGCTTCTACAAAAGTGCAACTCTTGAGAGAAAATATTGGTGGAACATACAGAATTCAGTTTAAGTGCGTGTGTGTGTGTATGTGTGTGTGTATTTAACACCTGTGTATGCCACAGTATGTTGACATGTTTGTGTGATTGCTTGTCAGAAAAGGAAAAAACAGCAGCTGACTGCCACATCATAACTAGACAACTGTAGTTTCTTTTTTTACTGGACTTAGAGGCGAAGGGTTGTTATCAAGTTCTGTTATCTGACAGCATTGGCTACAGAAACAGTGAAGTTTAGGAAGAGAGCCTAACGTTTGAAGGCTACTTTGTTAAAGTCAGTAACAGCTATTTGATACCTTTCGGTAATATCTGATTTCATCCTAATATAATCATCCTAGATTATATTGTTCTCTGTTTGGACAATCGAAGGGCATCTAAGCTAGGCTAGTTAGCTTTTAACACACCTTGTTGATCTGGTGTTACTTTTTTTCTCTGTTATGATTACATTTATCTACTTCATTATTGCTGTCGTATAATAAACTCAATTACTAAAAAAAAAGTGGAGTCATAGGAACACAATGGGGAAAAGTCGGTGAATTAGCTTTGGCTTTAGCTAAAGCTAGCTGTGATTCCACTCAAGCTAGAAATCTGGTCAAAGCTAGCTGGTGTGCTGTCAATGCGTTTTGGATTTTACCTCGCTGTTGTTGTTTCTATGGAATAATAATTTTATAAAGAAACAACAAAATGTTAACCAAATATGTCGTTACTCTGATATGGCTTTGTAGGGCACTCATCAGTGCTAAATAAATTACCGCAGAGGTTGTTCAACTTCTTCCTAGCCACTTCCTACATTAGAATAAGAATCACTTTTATTGGCCGGGTATGTGTACACGTACAAGGAATTTGACTCTGGCTTTACATTGCTCTCAAGGTACATACACAGAATAAGCATTTAAACAGATACTATGTGCTGTAGCCTAAACATAAACATAAACAACATCATATGTAGACAGTAAGATAATAAGTCAAGACAATATTGCAAAGGATGCTGGTATGAATATTTCTGCGTAGTTATTTTAATGTACAGATACATAAGGTAAGTGGATATGATATAATATGGGCCTACAATATGAACGTCATGCGTATATGTGTTTTGAGTGATGATATTTATGTTTTTAAAAAGAAACTGAATGTCAACAAGGAATATAAATAATTTGCATAGCATGTAATAAATATGGCTACTCACTTACCTCACTCACCTTTAGAACAAGTTCTCTATAAACAATGAGACCACGTGACATAAACCTACTGAACTCCCTGGAACACACAGGCAGGCTTTACACTTTTCTAGTCAAACATTCACAGAAAAAGCTTTGTGGGATTTTCCCTGCTCTCTAACATGAGTTAGGTCTTGCATGAGGAGCCCTTTCTAGCAATACAGAAGGTACAATACCTATAATTAAAATGTGCTGCAGGAAGTTTGCAAATTGTAGGATCAGGGAAATTGCTCTCAGAGAATGGAAGTAATAACTGTTCTCCATATATTGTAGAGAGGTCTTGGCTCAGTGATCTTACAGGTGAAAAGATGACTATATGTGGTTATGACATTGTTTTGGCATCCTTCCATGAGTTGATTCAGAAGGAGACAGATGGTTTTGAAAATTATTTACAAAAAGTGACCTTTTGGAGCCTGCTTTGTTCCTAAAAAGTCAAATTACTGTCTGTCTGTTATTCACCCCAGATACTTTTGGGGTGATTTGTTTTTAACTTAATGTGAATAATATACACACAGTGGTCATCCAACTCAATATGTGTAGACTGTTTGTGTGTGATAACTGATAAATCAACAGTAATGTTTTTATTTTAGAAAACATGCAAATAAATACATTGGGGAAGTGAATAAATACCATTACAATCTAATGCTCTATTATCAGCATTGCATGCATACACCTCCACAAGAATGACAGGCTGGCCCTTTAGTAACCCAAGCCTAATTTGGTGAGATCATTTGGTAAGATAATGGGGCGTTCATTCAGATGCCGTGTGACCGGATGCGTGTTGTCAGCAACCATTTGCAGAGAGAGGGTTTGTTAGCTTCAAAGGAAGGGGAGGAGGGGGGTGTTGAGGGAAGGGGGAGGAGACAGAGCAGCAGAGGAGGGGCATTACTGGAAATAGGTGGCTAAACAGGTCTAGCTTGCCTTTTCCAGGACATGGTTAGGAAATACTGAAAGAGACACCCTGCGCCAGGCGTCTAGGACAAACTCTCACTCAGAGAGGCAAACATGGTTGCACACACAGACACAACATAACCTACATGCATGTGCACACACACACTCATGCAGTGTTTGTAGGGGGAGAACTCTCTATTTACACCAAGTCCTGATACTAATGCAGCTCTTTTGCACAAGTCAGGCTGTTACTTCACCGTTGTCTATTTGAGAACATTCTGCCCTCTTATTATTAAATTGGATTTGATGTTGCAATAGCTTGTTTCATTACACAGCCCAGTGCTAGCGTAAACTCTTCTCGGACATGTATTAACTCTGGACCAATTGAGCACTGGGTTAAGGAGTCACACCTTAACATTAAAGCGCAGGGTCAACATCTTCAGGATGCTGTTTTAGAGATAAACCAGACAATGACCTGACTCTGGAACAGGGTTTTGTTAGTCCTGGGCTAAATGTGGGGCATGCTATATTCCATGTTGCAAATCTAAAAAGGGATTGTAAGCTCTGAACCAAAAGTGTAGTTTATAAAGCCTTTTTCTGAATCTGTACATCAGCAGGGTCGTCACGGAGACGTATTCCCCCTTTATGTGATAGAGTTAAGAAAACAAACATGTTTGGGACGTCAACAAACAAGCAATCAAACAAGCATGATATTGTCATAACTGGTCTTCAAATGTGAGAAGTGGAAGAAGCTGAATTGTCTTTTAATGAAGATGAAGTAACCATACTGCACTATATTTTGTGCTTGAACCTTTGAACTTGTGCTCTCAGGAATGAAAAGTCTGCGTACAGTAAATGTCAGTCTATGGGTAGTTTTCATCTGGACTCAACAACCCTTGCAGTGACTTCTAAAGTGAACTCTGGCCAACGTCAACAGAAATTACGCCAGCCTACTTCAGATGTCAAAATATCAATGTTCTGTCCAAAGATAAATGTAGTAACCCATGTTACAAGAATGTGTATTACCATCATCTCATGTACAGATGACTCAACATTTTTTTGACCAGCTGTGTTACTGGTATTTTTTTTTTAAATTACACATTGTTTTGTGAAAAAAACAAAAGCTAAAGATTGGTTTCTTTCCAAAAAATAATGAAATAAGCACTAAATCAATATACATATATTTTTGTGCGTTAAATGGATTTGTATAAAGTGAAAAGTGTCACTCATAGTGGACTCCAACCAGTTCTTCAGAGCGTTTTAGCATTTTTCAGCTCATTGTTTTGGTTTACGGCCTCAACTTTATTGTTCTGGTTGAGTCTCACCCCTCTCCATCAACCAAAACAACAGCGAACAAGCACTGATAAACCCGATGTGCATTACCTGCCCACTTTAAAACAGGAGACAGACAAAGTTAGCTAGCTGGTAAACATAGTGGAGCATTTAGCTGCTAGCATCTTAGCAGCTGAGCTGAGCTGAAATGAGAGTGAAAAGGACTTTACGTTTGCAAGGTGGCCAAAAGCACAACTTCAAAGGAATTTGGTAATAGTTTGCTGACACGTAAGCCATATCAACTTTACATGATGATAATATATTAAACGTGGGATGCAACTGTAAACTTCTTTGTGTTTTGATATTTTGTGTTTTGTTATGGCAACTGGCAGTGCTTGTAGAAGCAGCAGCCAGCAGCTCCTTCAGACTTCGCTACACTTTTGTTTGTTATCTGTTTTTTGTTTCTGGATTAAGAGCAGCAGCCCATGATCCACCCGGCCCAACCTAGCGGACCAGGTACCACGACGGTTGTGGTGAACGCTCAGAGAGCCGAGAAAGGAGCCATGTTGGCCCAGGTTTGACTCAAGGCTGCTCCTTAAGGTTTGGGAAAAGTGGGACTCATGTTGGCCTAACAACGGAAATCAGAGACTGCAGTGCCCACATCTTTACAGAGACCTGGCCCACCAACGTCCCGGATCAAGCTCTTGCTGGCCGGACAGCGTTCTGAGCTGTCAGCGCAACACTCCGGCAAGATGAGAGCAGGTGGACTCTGTGTCGATGATGCTTGGTGCTCAAACACAGATGGACACTGTTTCCCAAATGACATTTTAATGTGAAGATGAAACTTTCATATTATTGTTGCTGCTGTTTACATTCACCTCAGACGCAAATTTAAAAAATGCACCGCAGAATGTTGTATAAATAACTGTACATACATGTTTTTATTTTATATGTTACCATGTTTTAATATACATTTAGTGAAGCTTGAAGGGACAAGAAATTTCGTTTCATAATCCAACTTTGTGCTGTTAAAGGACAAAAAAATATCCTTGTACCTTGCATATAAGGTCATTAAGTTTTGAACTTCAGAAGACTATAGATTATATTGAAAGTTCAACAATAAATATGCTGTTTGCAAATGAGTTGTACCGGTGAAATGAAAACCAAAAGCTTGTGAGTGGATTGTTGACAGTATTCTGTGCGCTGAGGTTAAATCAAGGTTCACTGTGGTTCCTTACAACAAGACAGGAAGGAAGCTACATACAGCAGTTCACCTCAGTCTCCTAATACAAGAGAAAACAAACATCTCCCATGTAGCACATCCTGGATTCCTTGGTAATGACGCTTCAGGACACACTGCTTGAAAAGTACCTTGGCGATATCGAATGCAGAGGTTTTCAAGAAACAAGATTAGAATCTAAATGTTGATTTGTTTCCTATCAACATTCTTGGCATGTTTGTGATGAAAATGTGAGTGACACTGATGTAAATAGGAAACTGTACAACACATTCACAGAATTACCATGAATGTCATTATAAATATTGGCATATTTGCATTGTCATTGTGGGCTTGGTTGTTGACATTATTATTTAGCTCTATACAGCCTCACAGAGATTGTAGGCTGTAGTTGAAATGTAATACGTGAATAACAGCTTGTTTAACAGAGAAAAGTGTCTTTGTAAAATGCAAATCATGTATATACCTTTTACCAGAAGTACTTCAAATAAAATATGTTTAGAAAGGCTGTCGTTCAATCCCTGAACGTTGGATTTTGCTCGTGTCAGCAAGCATCTGCCTTGTTGAAGTGCCACTGAGCAAGACACTGAATATCCATAAGCTCCAGTGGCTGACTATGAAGATTTTAGAAAGATATTCAGTAGATATTTTTCACATTCTTGCCACCAAATTATTGAAACCTTGACGTAACGATCAGTTTCACATGTGTCAGAATTGCACGTAATTTAAAAGAAATGACAAACCCAAAATGATTTTGCTGCCCAGCGATGACATAGTGACTTTGTCATCCTACATTTTATCTGATGTAAGTCATTACAAAGGCATGAGATAGATTATCATCTGTTTTTGGGTATAAACATGAGGAAATCTTATACAAATAAAAGGTGAGTAGATAGATTTCATATACTGTAAGAGGCATTGTGAAGCAACATTTAATAAGAGAGACTTAAAAGGGCATCTGTAGTTAGGCCAATATCTGCAAATGTGATATGGATAATTACTCATCTTTGTTATAAGAATTTAAAAGAAAGAGTCCTTTAGTAGTTTAGTACTAAAAATAAACACAAAAGCACCTGCATTTATTAAATTCAAATTCTAAATATTGTATGAATGCTCAATATCAAAGAACAGAACGATAATATGTCTTGTTGATGTCAGAGGTCAGAGGAGAATGGGCAGACTGGTTCGAGATGACAGAAAGGCAACAGTAACTCAAATAACCACTCGTTACAACAAAGGTATGCAGAATACCATCTCTGAGCGCACAACATGTCGAACCCTGAAGGCCACACCGGGTGACCCTCATGTCAGCTAAGAACAAGAAACTGAGGCTACAGTTCACACAGGCTCACCAAAACTGGACAATAGAAGATTGTAAAAACGTTGCCTGGTCTGATGAGTCTCGATTTCAGCTGCAACATTCAGATCAGGTCAGAATTTGGCGTGAACAACATGAAAGCATGGATCCATCCTGCCTTATATCAACTGTTCAGGCTGGTGGTGGTGTAATGGTGTGGGGGAAATATTCTTGGCACACTTTGGGCCCCACTGAGCATCGTTTAAACGCGACAGCCTATCTGAGTATTGTTCCTGGCCATGTCCACCCCATTATGACCACAGTGTACCCATCTTTTTGTGGCTACTTCCAGCAGGATAATGCAGAGTTCACTGTGCTAAAATGGCCTCGACAGTCTTTTGAACTTCTTATCTTAATAGAGGCTTGTAGAGATAGAGCTGTTTAAAAGTATTTAGAGCTAAACATTGTATCCAATTACTCAAGTGACATTACTCAACATAGTGACTGTAATTATAGTCATTTCCTTTATTGTGCAACTGGTGCCTTCTAAATGCGACCATACTCTGTACAGAAACCTGATCATTTAGAAACAGACTTCATAGAACACAGACATACAACAAGTCAGATTTTGTTAGGTTCAGACACGAACGATGCTAGCTAAGCTAAGCTAATAGTCTCCTGGTTTCATATTTGATTTACAAGTATAAGAGTGGTATCTTCCACTCTTACTCTAGAAAGTCATGAAGTGCATTTCCCAAAATCCCAAAACTATCTTTCGAAGGTAAGCAACTGATAGCCGTTATAATATCAGAATGTAAAAGATAGTGATGTGCGGATCGATCCTAAAGTATCGATATTTCTGATACCAACATTTTCTGCTCTAGGATCGATACTCATATAAAAGGATCAATATCTAAATACAGTCATTTGGAGTGAATGTGTGTTTTATCGTAAGTATCTTTCTATCACCAGGATGGTCTAATTATACTCAGTTGATAGGAACTACTTTTCCTTCCGCCTGTCAAAGTCATGCTTGCGCTACGGCTCTGTGGAGCTTCTTTGAAGTTAGCTGCTGCAGCCCTTGACATTTCCCGCGATTGAATACTGACTCTAGCTGACTGTAAAAACAGTCAAGTCTGGCTGTATTTTAGCTGTGAAGGTAATGTGTGATGTGTGTGCAAAGACAGTGAAATACTTTGACAACACCGCAAACTTTGCTAAACATCTGAGAAAGTCTGTCACAATAACAGGATGATGTTATGAAGCGGCAGTTCTGAGCAGGATATTATTATTATAATTAAAGAATATGACTTTATTATGCATTATGCACTATTATTTTGAATTGGTAAGGCTACAGCCTACTCCTTATTTCTCTCATAAATACAGAAACGGAAGGGGGAGGTCACATTAAACTAGAAATAAAATATGTATAAGTATTGATATCGGTATCGGCAATACCAGCCCGGGTATTATTTGGTATTGGATCGTATAGGAATTAAGTGGTGTCGCACATCACTAGTATGTAGTCTGATATTGTTTTACTGAGGTTAAATGTGGTTGCATTCTTCTGTTTTGTGCTGTAAATTAGGCGTGTTGGCACAAAATGTAATCCTGAAGGCAAAAGTGGCTTGTCAGCCAAGGGCTAGGTCAGGCCACAAAAGTTTCACTGCTCAGACTTTTCATTCAAGTTCAGTCTAGCTTAGTTAGGGTAGATTTGTTGTCATGTTTTTTGTCTGATTGAGAGGAAAGTGATGTTTTGACTAAATCATGATGAGGTAAGGTGAGGACAGGCTCAGAGTATCTCAAATTGAAAGTACAAAGTCATGTGGCTCTAATCACGTTGTTATTATGACATGTTAGTCAGAGTCAGAAATGCTCACTGTCAGGCTATCACCTTATTATCTCCACTACAGTAAACTGTTTATCACACCTAATTGCCGGAACTGTCTGCCATGCACCACAACCACTACTTCTCTATCAGGTGATTGCATTGTTTACAATCTGGGAATTTTACTTCAACTAGCTTCTACATTGTGATCTCTCAATGTATCTGTCCATCCCCCAAATTAGGCTTGGTCATCATTTAAGATCAAAACTGACACTTGCCAGACATTGTAGTGTTCTAGTAATTGATGATGTTGTCACTTATAAATATGATAAAATAAATGCTTATACCAGGACCACAGAAAATACTTGTTTGATATTGCTTTAGTTTAAACAATCTTCTAAATCATTACTTCAGTTATAGGTAACCTGTTGTCAGTATCTGTTGACAACATTTATATTACCATGGAGCCTCATTTTATTATTATAACAGCAAGCCTGATAACAACATCTACTGACCTGCATCTCTAAAACTCACAAATTAACACATTCAGTCTCATTTGTCTAAAGCACACAAAGACCCATGTGGAAAAACTACACATTGTGGTTTTGCCAGTAACTTTCAGGTTAGCCATTTCCCCCATTCAAGTCTTTAGCGGCATTCAACACAATCTCCCCATGAAACTGATCAGCAAACTCAGCACTCTGGGTTTAAATACAACACCCTGCAACAGGATATTCCTCACAAACAGACCCCAGTCTATTCGGATTGGTGGACACACCTTCTCCACTCTAGTGCTCAACACGGGGAGCCCCCCCAGGGCTGTGTGCTCAGCCCCCTCCTGTTCACGCTGTACACCCACCACTGCATCCCTCGACATGAAGAGAACTCTGTTGTGAATTGTGGATAACACCACCATCATTGGCCAGATTTCAAACAACA
Source organism: Micropterus dolomieu (assembly GCF_021292245.1). Taxonomy (NCBI): domain Eukaryota; kingdom Metazoa; phylum Chordata; class Actinopteri; order Centrarchiformes; family Centrarchidae; genus Micropterus; species Micropterus dolomieu. The sequence goes on along the minus strand of NC_060162.1, from coordinate 4,236,459 downwards.
GTGAGACTTTGTATCGGGAGGAAATTCATAATCTTGTATAGTGGTGCTCAGAGAACAACCAACTTTACTGTTCAACGTCAGCAAAACTAAGAAGCTGATTGTTGATTTTAGGAAGAAGGAGATAAAGACACACACCCCTGTCTACATCAGCGGAGCTGAGGTGGAGCAGGTTCTTGTCAGCTTTCACAGAGGAGCAATAGAAAGCATCCTGACTGGAAACATCACAAACTGGCATGGGATGTGCACGGCCCAAGACTGGAGGGCTCTGCAGTGGGTGATTAAAACTGCCCAGAAGATTGTTGGTTCTACTGCCACACCACCAGACTGCAAAGCAGCTTCCCCCCCCAAGCTATCAGACTCTTAAACTCTAATTCATCCTCAGCACTGCTCCATTGATGATAGTTTATGATATCCATGCGAAGCTTACATTGATTTCAGCTCTTAGTGTTTGCATGTGGGTGTTTTAATGGGAATGTGGATCCAGATCAATTTGTGAAGTACTTATTATCTCGTTCCACATTTTATTGCGTGCCATGCAATGCAGGGAACTGGTCTTGGTCTTGACTCGGTCTCGCCCTCCCTCGGTCTTGGTCTCGACTTCTCTCAGCCCCTAAAAGTCTTGGTCTTGTCTCAGTCTCGATAAACTCCGGTCTTGGTCTTGACTTGGTCTCGGTTCGGGCAGTCTTGACTACAACACTACTTTATATTGTCATAAAGCCTCATTTTATTATTAAAACAACAAGCCTGATAACAATCTTATTTGTCTAAAGCACACAAAGACCCATGTGTAAAAACTACACATTGTGGTTTTGCGGGATTATATGCCAGACTTATAATTTCCCCCATGCAAGTCTTTATGCTGAGCTAACTGGTTGCTGGCTCTCGATATATATTTATTAACCATACAGACACTTGGCCAGAAAGAAAATAGGTGCATTTCCCACAATGTCGAACTGTTCCTTCAACTGGCCATGTTATAATTGTGATAACAGACTCTGAGGTGACCCAATATAGAAAATAATACACTGGGCCTCCTTCCTATCCATTATGATCATGTGTCAGGGCACCTGGCCATGCTTTATCATTTGCATAACTGTATGCTTCCATGTGAAAAGCATGTAGAGCATGTAAAGTATAAGAGATGATAATTTGATACGAGAAACATATAATTAAATGACAAAAGATTTGGAATAAGACATACTTTGTTTATTAAGAACTGATCTGGTAAAAAATACATCCAAAAATATAAAACATTACAAATTACTTTCATTTAAAACACAAAAACACAAAAAACCCAAAACGCTCAAATGAGCTAGGCTTGAGGTGACAGAGCAATATAGGCTGCTGGTGCAGGTCACATTATTTGAAACCCACAAAAGAGCCAGTGTTTGTTCATCATCAGCCATGTATCCTATCACAATGTCCTCGAGCAAGACGCTCTGTGAGGCTACCAGTAAGAGCCTCAGTTGAATGAAAGAAAATTGACATGTGTATCTATAAAACATCTGGCAGAACGCTCTGAGAACTCTAATTAACACATGTGATCACTGGTATGACATAGTCATTACAAAGGAAAGAAACACTGAATGTGCTTCCTTCCACTTCCTCAATGGAAATTTCAGTACCTTGCCAGTTTTTGAGTGTTTCAGCATGGTTACTTGCTTTCACTCTCAGCTATGGCTAACATGTATGTACAGAGTGCTCTCAACTCTGCTAAGAAAATCAATAAAACAGTGAAATATGTAAGAATCCTTTACAAAGCAATAAAAAGTAAACCCATGATAATAAGCCATTTTCCTCTGTTTTATTTTCAAAGTCCCCCCACCCCCCACGCAGGTCAAACATAAAAACAAAACATAGATTTTTATACAGTATTTTGACAGTGAATCCAACTTCACCTGAGAAAGACAAAGAAAGAAAGTAGTACATTCACGTCTTCATAAATCTTAACTTTAGCCTGGAAGCCATCAGCATTTTGTTTGATGAGGTTATCGTGACACCAGCAGCTGGGAGCCGAACCAATAACTGAATTAGGGGGAGTGACTACAATGACGACGTAACTAGGCACCTCTTGAAACACCACAATGTTTTAGAGGGTACAGGATTGGGTTGGAACCTCTACAGAATCACACCATAAACCAATCAAACCATAAACTTCGGACAAGGCATACTTGATATAAAATGTGACGACGTTCTGACACTGCATGCTCTATTTCTTGTCTCAAATTTACAAAAAAATCTAATTTGATTGAAAGTTTTCAGAAGAAAGGTGTCCAGATTTTCCAGATATAATAATGGGAAGCAAAGAGCAATGACAGCTCACCAAGGGCCACGTTTGGCCAATTAGGTGTAGGAAGCATTCTTGGTGATGTCTTTGCTAAAGAAGGACCTAGTACGTAATCAGTTGTACCACTTACAAGCCCAATTATGCCCACTGATGTAATAACCCAAGCAAATGCCCACTGGGCCTTACCAGGCCAGAATGGGTGAAGCATTTCTGGCTTTACAAGTCTAAACAAGACCAATGTATTCTTTGGAGCTGCTTCTGTTTATTACTTGATAACAAAAATGTCACTCCTTTTAGTCGTTTTGATGTGTTGATTTGATCCAGTCAGCCAAAGTTGGATAGTGGCCTTCGGTTGCCATGCTGTTTGAGTAAGGGTTTTGCACATTTTTAAGAGGCTGGGTGTTGCCACTACTGCCTGGCCTCATTGGATCCATGTTGGTACCATTGCTCATAGGACGAGGAAGCAAGTTGGTGTAAGTATTTTCTTGGCTTTCCCTTGGGGACTGCATGAGAGAAGCACGGGTCTCTTCCACTGTGATCTGGGGCTCCTGCTTCAGCTGGAAGCCTGTCTGAGACCCTGCTTCCACCAGGCCCTTCAGAAAATCGTCCCCTTCAATTCCCTGTAGGAAAGGGAAAGAGCCCATCCCCTGTGACCCCCCTCCACCTCCAGGTACTGACCCATTAAAGGTGTTCTGGGCTGGACTGAGGGTAGTGAAATTGGGCCACACAGTCTGGAGACCCTGGTTCTGGTTGCCAAAATGGTTCTGGACCGGGGTCTCAGAGGCGAGCTCCCCACTTTGGTGCTGCATGTGGAAGGTCTGCTGGGACTCTGACTGGATCATTCCGGTGGCCTGGGGGGCTGTATCCAAGCACTGCAAGTCCCTCATGGAGAGCTGAGGGAGGGTGTTATTCTCAAAGCTGCTGTGCTCCACTCTGTGGGGGTAACCAGATCCACGGTTTGGCTGCTGTGGCCTGCTGTTATTAGGGCGGGATAGATTGCTCATGACACCAGACGGGTTTATGGTGACTGTATTCATTGAGAGTGCTGGGTTGGGATTTGCCCATGAATGGCTGACTGGTACATTAGGAGCCTGTGATGTCATCATTACGTTCTGAGTGTTTGGTTGGTAAGGCTGGTTGAATACAGCAGGTTGTTGCTGCACCATAGGTGTAGGCTGTTGCCTCATGTACATGTTGCTGGGATCTGGAAAACACACAGTGACATTTAGTGTGATAACAGAGCAGTGTTCTCCTGACCTGGATGGAAATGTTGTATATGGCTTCACATTGAATCATTGCTATTTGAGGGAAACCAAGTTAAACCAGCTACCTTTCCGCATGTGACTCATGGTACTCTGTGGCACTGCTTTTGGCCTGTTCATAGCCAGACCAGCAAAAGGACTGCCTAAAGAAATACCAGAAACCTTTGTTACAATACATACATGTATACTGACATACAAAGGAAATGCTCCAACATGCACATGTGGAATCATATCAGATGGGTTGTACTGTACATACAGCACCATATATGTTACCTGACAATCCTGATATCCTCATCAAGTTCTCTCTCCTGCGCTTCTTCTCATTGTAGCCATAAGGATCTATAGCAAACACAAAACATTCATATATATATATTAACTGAATCTAAGTGAGAACTGGGCGCCAGTTTGTGTACACTACTATCTGAAACAAAGGAGTGTCGATAGTTTACCAATAATAGACAGAAGGAGATCATTGCTTACCTTTGTCGTCGGGCAGATATCTGAAATCCATCGGTTCACTGACTTCCTGATCAGAAGGTCGCCGCAACTGCATTTGCACAGTGACCGACTCTGTTATGGAGGTGTTATAGTAGGACGGAGTCTTGAAGACGATAGCTACTTGGCGATGAACATCGGCCTGGGAGAAGGAGCCTTTGGCCTCCCAGCCGTCAGGGGAGAAGAATCGCACCTCAATGTCATCTGGAGGAAAGGGGGATGATGGGAGGACAGGAATGGAAAACTGAATGAACATGCCAAGAGATGGCCACTAAAAAATGGATTAATGGATAAATGGATTGAATGACGATGGATGCAGGGAAAATAGATGAACGGATGAATGAGCAAACATACAGTAAACTGTAAAATGTGCAAAATAATAAAATGCTGATCAATTGACATTGATAGTGATTTACCTTTCTGCACTTTGTCACACAGTAAGAAGATCTCATCCCCTCCCTTAACAGTGCCACTGTTCCTGTTGACCCGACAGATCCTCAGCTCGGCTGTGTTCGGGGCCCCTGATGATGCAGAAAACAAGTTGTGAACATGCCACCCAACAAACACAACACCTCTAACAAGTCAGACCTGATATTGCAAGTAAGACAACAATTGTTTCTTTTCCAAGAGTGACAATGTCAGAATCTGCCTTCACTTGATCTAGCTTTAGTGGCTCATTGTAACTGGTTCAGTATTTGCCTCTGTTTAGAAAAAAGACCACATTCAGTTTACAGTTGAAGCCTCACCAGGTTGAGTCACATGTCACATGCCTGCTGTCAGAAGAGGAAGTGCTGCTCAGCAACGGTGTTGTTGGAGGGTAAGTGTATAAAGAACTTCCCCTTTCTCAATATGTGTGAGGAACACTGAACTAGTTCACAAGTACAACACAGAATATCTACTGGACACACATACGCAGGTCTTGCTTTAAACACACCTGCACAGCTACAGGTATATACTGTATGAACGTATGTGTAAACACAGCTACTTGTGTAACTTCTCAATTCTGACATAGTATTATTAACATTACCTTATTTCAATTAGTAGAACATATATAAAAGTTGAGGTAAGGCTGGGAAATGGCATGAATATTAGCACATTGTTTGCAGCTGTTATATGATCATGAGGTTAGGGATCAGTTTAACCTGAAGATAGACACACCTAACCCTAGGCAGCCTTTTATTCCCGTCAATTGTAATTGCCTAACATGACATCAGCAAGAACACAGTGTGAAGCAGACAAAGCTCGGCCACTCACTGTTGTCGTAGATGGGGTTGGTGACGATGGGGCTGAGCGGTCGGGTGCAGTGGCCGTTCTCGTCCTGCAGGAAAACCTGGATGCACAGGCGAACCACGTTCAAGTCGTACTCCTCTGTTTGCAGCAGCTGCTCACGTGGCACTGAAGACACGAAGGCACACACACACAAACACAAACACACACACACAGGTGTCAGTATCACAGCTAGGTGAGAGCAAATACTGTCGCTCACCAAAGGCATTATTACCGTTATAAGACAAACAACCAGCAATATAAGCAATTAAAGGGTCAGTTCAGCCAAATAACTGTAGGATGCAATGCTCCATGACCATTTCACCTTGGCCCTAGTGAGCTCAGATGGTTCTGGTTTTATGTGCTTAGGTTTTCACTTATTAGTCTCCAGTTGAAGAAATATTTGCATCAATTACTTAAATTAACATTAAAGTGCAGCACTGAAAATGATACATATATAATTAAATTACTGTCAGCAAAACATACTCAAAATTAAAAGTAATACAAATATAGATTACTGATTATTATTATGGATTTTTATCATTATTAGCGCATTAATGTGTAAATAGCATTTCATAGTTGTAATTGGTAGAGGTGGAGCTAACTTTATTTTATATAGCGTTGTGTAGTTTAATCTGTTTTTAAATGCATCTCATCTTTTTGCATGATCTGTACATTAACTAGTAACTATAGCTATCAAATTAATGTAGTGGGGTAAAAAGTACAATATTTCCCTCTGGGCTGTTGTGGAGCATAAAGTACAAATACCTCAAAACAACAATTAAATGGAAGTTAATGGACTTCCGTTTGTGGTGCTCAAAGCACTGAAAAATCCGTCCATTAGCTACTGTATACCTACTTATTGTTCAGAGGGTTGCGTACGGGCATGAGCCAATACCGGTTGTCATTGGGCGACTATGGACAGGTCGTCAGTCAATGCATTGAAACATAACAGTTGATGACACCACTAAAAGTAAGTGGACATATACCTCTTTTTGTAGTTTGGTGAACCGACCATTTAAGATTTAAAATGGTTTAGGATTTAGCCTAGACTGCATTTAACAACATATGCGTCCTACAACTGCATAATAATTGATATAATAACAGAATGATATAATAAACCGTGTGTTTAAAAAAAAAAGTGTGTTGAACGATCAATGACATAAATATGTCAAACCATCAAAGCATAGATAGATGGATAGATAGACATTGACAGTCTATAATGTTCTCATGTTTGTCGAATGTGTAGGCTTTCTTTGGATCAACAGAAACACGTCACAGATAAGCTTTTTTTCAAGCGTCCACAGCCTACATTCTCATCTGCACACACACTCACACACACATACATACAAGCGTCACACATACCGCCCTCAGAGGCAACACACACAAACACACACCTTGCAGGGAGAGCTACTGAGACTCCCACACACCGACACACACACTAGGCTTTCACATCTGCGTGCTTTCTCTTCCTCCGTCTCTTTCGCGCTCATGCCGAGGCCATACTCGCCTACAATCTGTTGCCACGGTGACGCTCTGCGACGTCACCTCAGAGTGGAAAGAAGTGCCTGCGTGTGCCTGTGTGTGTGTGTGAGTGTCTGCATAACACAGAGGCTAGAGATGAGACTCCCTGCATGAGTGACCATGGTGGCTCCTGACGTGTGTGAAAGTGGTGGGACAGGAGCGGGCGTCAAGTCAAGTGTCAAGTCTTTACTTTTTGAGTCCTTCATCATTTGTTTCTAGCCCATTTTAATGTCATTGCAAAATGTTAACACCAACAGCATAAAACCAGAATTGTTTTTTTTTGCTGTTCCAAATGTATTCAGTGGTAATAATATGTGGATATTCCTAACAGAAACAACAAAAAACTGCAGTGCAGTTAGACATGAGCAGTCAACTCCTCATCCTTACTGAATGTGTCACAGGGCATGTTCAGTGCAAACAGCTAGCTAAGTATTTTTCCTGCTCTGTCTCTGCATGCATTGCATCACCAAGTGAAGTCACAGGTAATCACTGCAGCTACAGGTCAGTTTGGATTTAGCTTAGTAAGAAGTCATCAAATGGGTGACTTGAGTCTGACTTGAGTCCACAGCTGTGGAATTAACAGCGACTAACATGTGTCTACCCAAGGATTTCCCCCACATCTCCTTGAGCATTTTTAGTGAGAAATTATACAATACAAACGTCAGCCTCGACCTGAAACTTCAAGCTATGATTCAGCTAAAACATGTCAGCCTGGCTCTAATGTTTATAACAATGTTCTATATTAGAAGGCATAGCATTCAGACTGTCTGACCTGCTTTATATCATCTGCAGTTTAGTTTGGATACATCCAGCCATACACAAATAGTTTGACATTTTGCTTTCTTTCTGAGAGTTTGATCAATACCACTGTCGTAAGTGTCTATTCCGCCATGAAGCTACATCTAGGAGATAGTTAGCTTAGTTTAGCACAAAGATTGGAAAAGGGGGGGGGGGGGGACAGTCATGCTCTGTCAGAAAGGTTAAAAAAAAACATCGCTGCCAGCACCTCTGAAGCTCACTCACTAAGATTTTATTTATTTAATCCATACAAAAACTGAAGTGTACAATAAGACACAATTTGTCACCTTCTGACAGAGCTATGCTAGCTGTTTCCCCTGCTTCTAGACTTCATGCTAAGTTAAGCTAACAGTCTCCTGCTTGTAGCCTCATATTTGACGACAAAATCTCAGCAAGAAAGTAAACTATCTTTCTAAGGCTGATAGCTGCAACCATTTCAGAAGTATGTAAAAGAATGTGTAGCATACTACTTATTAATATATAAATGATACATCATGGAATAGCCTTCAGAGAGCATATTTGGAGTATGCAGTATTTACTACATAAGGGGTTCCCTTTCTGTTTCAAACAAAAAAACAAAAACACTGTGAAAATTAAAACATCTTGGGGCTGAATTTTCTCTCTATAACAATCAAGTCATGCAGCTGCATGCAGCTCTGCTCTACTTCAGATTTCTGTTGGGTCATCAGTTTGTCTGTTGTAGGTGGCAGAGACAGACACTCAATGGAGAAACTGAAGGAGGGAGAACTGAAGCCTCGGTTAATGTATGAAAGTGGAACTCTTATAGCAAATATTGATGGAACATACCATGTTGGTCTGTATGCGTGAGTGTTTGTGGAGTGTGTTATTAAAGGAGGCTGATGCTGGACAGGTGCAGGAAAGTGGGCTGTAGGTAAAAGTAGGGGTGAGTGAGTGTGTGCGGTGGAAAGAAGCTGGGCCGAGGCACCGGGCATCCTGGCTGCATGAAGCTGCACCTGCAGAGGGACGAGGTCGTCGGCTGTGGTGGTGAGGAGGACAGTGATGGCGGTGGGTCAGGGGTGGGTAGTTGTGTGGGGTGAGGGGTAGGCGGGGTGTGAATGTGGGAGAAGAATGTGAGAGTGAGAAAGAAGGGGAGGCGCAAGGCAGGTGCCAAGCTTTCACCACAAACAGCGTCTCCACTGCATGACTCACAATTTCAAGTTTCATGGCATGCATCTTTCAGTGTGTCTTACTGAGGCTGCGACAATGACTTCTGAATCATATATTACAGTTACATCACATATATATATATATATTTATGAGCTAACACACCGGTCAGTTTTCTAGTGTTGTTGCTTTACAGCATATAGGGAAAATGCTTTAAGTCGCACAAATTATATAGGATGGTTTGGGTACAAGTTGTAATGAAAGTATTTTGGCAATGGCAAATAACAGTAAGAGTAAAAGGCCACTGGAAAAACCACTTCTAACATGTTAATCCTCTTCAGTCCATCAAAGACAAACAGAGGAAGGTCAAGTGGTGATATCTTCTTTGCAACAGAAAGCATTCAGGGTTATGGAACTTGGAAATTATTAAACCTCAGCCAATATATCTCTACGTCACTCTCCTCCATGATCTTATTTGTGTACACCAATTATGATAAGGTAAAGCAATGAGTCTGGTTATGATGATTTGATTTCACAAGTAATTTATGTAACTTGTTCAAAGTTGGGCTCTAAAGTAACACTGTTATAATAACCTATTATTTAGCTGCAGCAGTAACTGAGCAAACTATTAATTTAATTTAAAACAACTGAGCTATCTGCTCTAAGAAACAGTCCCTAGTAATTTAAAGTGATGGGTGCGGCTAGGCGGGCTTAATCGCTATTGTTTAAGAGGAAAAACTATGGGCTCAAATAAGGATCAATACGATTATCCGTTTTTTCTTTTTGTGAGCCGGCAAAAATACTCTTTAATTGTTGAAAAAAAAACCCTAGTTACATCAAAGGTGAGGTTACAGAAAGTCTGAGAGGAGCGTATAAGAAAGCACCATGACAAACGTTTACCAGGTGTACCACCACACCACACTGTGAAATGTGAGGAAACAGTAATACAGAAACATATTACTACGTCACACACACACACACACACACACACACACACACAAATACTCAGTTCTGTGTCATCACCAGTACAGGTGAGATGAGCTTACTGCTAATAGAGAGTGACTTCATTTACTCTCTGAGCTCATTAGGTCTCAGACATTTCCCTTTCAACCACAAGGCTGTAGTGCAAACAACATCTCACATGCATGTAATGAGGTGGGGTCAGGAGGGTTTGTGTCTAAGTGTGTAACATGGTTGTGTGTTGGGGGGGCATATCTCCCCCTGACAGGAAGCAGCTGAGTTTCAAAGCAGAAGTGAGTTGAAGAGAGGGGAAGGTTTGAGACATGAGAAAAAGACATCCAGCTGCCCATCGCAGCCGCGTCTGCGGCAGTAAATACATTTTGTCTGTAACTGTTGTATTACCATGGCGCCCTGAAATCTGACATTCAGCTCCTATATACTACTATACTATTCACTTAGTTGAGCTTCACGTGACGTTGTCTCCATCACAAGACTCTGAATATTTCTCTGATTGCTTGTAATGTTGGTTAATTTAGAAATGGAAGCTGCACTCATTGTGAGTCAACAGGAGTAGACCTCATACAAAGTGGCTGTATCCAACTTTTAATTCCACCTTCAACTCCCCTGTAGCTAGACAGAACATGATCTGAACATGACAGCCCATTTCCCATGAACGGTTCTTCATGGACAAACTACTGACGAGAGTACTTGTGGTGCGATCTCGCGTTAGAGGTCAAAGCCTCCAACCTCACTACACTCCCATTTAAATTAATAATCATTTTAAATTAAAAGTCCACCACTGCTAAAACTCCTCCATTAAGAAATGACATGGGGAGGATGGTAAAGTTTTAGTTTTTTTATAATCCACTAAATCAAGCTGCTGAGACCACCTCCGAGACCACTTGATTCACACAATAAAATATCGTGAAGGGTAGCAGTGAGGGCAGGTGTAAAGTCATAGACATCACTGCAAAAGAGACTACCGGTGTTTCAAGTCTTCAATTTGACAAGAATAGAGATGAAGTCACATATGGTGAAGCTCAATACACCGAGCAAAAGACTAAAATTGTCAGCCAGGGTTAGGCGTCCATATCACACAGGAGCCATCTGTGTAGAAGTTTTACGCTCCATGGTGTTTGCCTCTGTGTGCAGTGCTTGGGCTTTGCAGGATTTGCCCAAGTGAAAGTGAAGTATCAAGTATGAGCACTTTTGCAAACTCAGAAAGTCATAAATGAAAGCGTCAGAACAAGGTACAAACAATCCAGCAATGTGTGGTAAACAGAACCAGATGACTGCTTAATGAAGTTAATTCAAGCAGTTTCAGTCCCCACCTATTTGCTATTTGGACTTGCCAGCGTGCACTTTTGCTTAGTGCAATTATAAAAAAATTTATGATACTTTGTCATATTTGTAACAACCATACCTTTAGAGATCAAACACTAAAACTAGAAGCCTGTATGTCTTAATCAAACCTGATCATAAAACCTTCCATTCCCTCAATGGTTTTACAGTCCTATAAAAGCACCATAGCATACTTTTATCATCATGTCTGTGAGCCGGGGAACCCCCTCGGTCCACCCTCCCCCCTTTAATGAATCCTGCATTCCCAGCTCTCACGTGGCATCCTCCACTGTTCTGAATTGAGCAACTGTGACCAAGAATGGGGAAGTAGCTCAACGCCTGTTTGTACACGAGAACCGCTGTCTGTCTAAACCAGAGGACCACAGAATAGAAGCGCATTGAGGAAATGGCGTTAGTGTAGACGGTGTGGTGGCGAGAGAGCGGATTTTTGACTTGGTGTTAGGAAAATCTTCTCGACTGCCTAAGAAGTGGGTCAACAAGAAAGGAAACAATTCTTCTGAACACGCTTAACAGTATCAAGAGCAATAAAAGCAAGAGCAGCAACAATAGTACCAGCTACAGTCAGTGGCAGTGCTAATAACGACTGTAGCAGCAGCAGCAGAATACAAATTATTCCACCTAAACACAATGACACTCTTTACTTCATTCACTAATTACAGTCCGAATGACATATTAGTGAACCGATATTATCAGCTGATATAGTAATGGCAGAAAAGAGATGTTAGTACTTCATTTTTTTAAATATATATTTGACCCTTACTTTTTAAAATGTGTGCTTAAAACATCTTTATTGTGTTTGTGCTTTCATTTATTGCTGTTTAATACTGAGTTAATGTCATAAATAAAAGGAGAGTCACAACGTTAGCAAATTGACTCAGCAATGTCCGTTACACAGCATTTGTTGGGGTCCTATTTTCAGCAGCGGATTTAGACACAATTGGCACTACAGAGAGTATTTCCAGCAGCAGGACGGTGTATGTGGGACTGACTCAACGTAAACTACAGTAGCCATGTTGACAGCGGTGAGGGAACATGTCATCCAGTGCAACAGTGTGACACCGTTTTTAATAGTTTTTGTACAATGGAGCTCTACGTCACAGAGGAATTATCAGGCTTTGGACACACATACAATACTTGTAGGTAGGATACATTCATTGTTAGCGTTTGCTCTTTTCTTTGGATTTATTGACTTTTAACTGTAGTATATGCTGCCTCAGTCCAAGATATGTGACAGAAACAGCTGCTGTCAGTCAGTGTGTACCCCCAACAAAACAGATGAAAACAGAAGAAGACAGAATGTGGGAATTCGGAGCAGGAGGACTCACCATTGAAGGGGTTGATCCCTCTGGTAATTCTCTGGACGATCGCATCTTTAACTTCCCTCCTTCTCACACACTGGATCCCCAGATTCTGGAAACTGTGTGAATAATAATACAACAGGGCTGTGAGAAAGCGACCGGCCCTTACAGTGCTGCAACAAGCTGCTTATAATAAACAAAACACATGGGGCCACACGAAAGTGAAGTGTGAACTCAAAGAAGAATCCTGTTGTGTATGAAGTTGTGTGTGAAGGTCAAAGTAATGATGTAATGACTCTAATCCATCTGGTTTCGCATGTAAAAGAGAACACCGCAAACTGACAATATTTTAGATAATGTTTGAGCTGGAAGTCTAGATTAACCTGAATTTACTACAGAAGTCCATGAGGGATTTGAAAATTACACACGCCAAAAGATACTGACTCATTCACACTCTCAAACACATGCTCGAGTACACACACACAAACTCTGTTTTCTCTCTCAAACACACAGCAAATATGGGTGATGTCACTTGGGGAATTCCCATATTACCATCCTCATCACAGACATGGTTTGACTAGCTTTGTGTGTGTGTGTGATTTGCCGTATGAGTTTCTTCCTCTGTATCTGAGAGGTCACTGATTTAAACTCCCGAAACCATCAAATGAAACATGAAATACTGTTAATAGAGAGCAAATTGATTACGTTGTGGTGTGTGTGTGTGTGCAACATAGAGGATGTGTTTACTTATGTTGATGACAGCGTGCTGATTAAGACTGAGACTGTTACTAATTACTCTGATGATGACAGTGAAGTCAATGAATACAGCTACACCGAGTGTTGTTGGACAGAGGTGAGAACTCACGCGATCACTCTGCGGTCTGGACCAAACTCAGCCTCATAGAATCCGTCTTTACAGTCCTTCCCCACCAGGTCGTGTGGATGTGGTCGGTACGGCTCGTTCTTGGTCACCAAGTAGACACGCACCTTCCCTTTACCGCAGTAATTAAGGATCTGCGAAGGAAGATGAGTTTGCTTTAACAGAAGCTGATACGTATATAGATTGACAGACATGCATGCCAACTTGTGGAAAGAGGAAGAACAAAATAGGAAAAAATCAGGTGCTTTAAGGGCGTTGCACATTTTTCTACGATACCAATACAGCTAAATGTGCTCCATATGTGCTTTTATGTGTAAATATATATAACGATGCAAATATTTGACTGACCTGCAGACTGGGGTAGGTCCTGTTGTTGTCGGAGCTCTTCTCGCCGGGGATGCTTCCGGCCGAGCGACCCTCACACTTGTACCTGAAGCGCATTCCCCTCTGCTTGGGCTGCTCGAAGATCTGGATCTCTGGTTCAGGCACTAGAGAGCACAGATGATGAAAACAGACAATTAAGGGATGTGTAGGGGCAAATAGGGAAGGAGACGATAGTGCAGAGGCAAGGTGAATCAGTACCCAAATAAGACAGAAGTGTCCGCTTCTTGTTTTGCCTGTTTGGATCGCCACTAGTGGCTTTGTGCTGGGAAGGTGGATTCACCAAAAAACATCTTTTTGTATTGAATGACAAAAGTTACAGGATCAATAAGTCAAGGGAAGGTCTTCTCAGTTAACGGCCATGTTTCTGACATTAAATAACCCAGGAAGCATTGAATTTGCAGGACAAAAAAACCCCACTCAAAATGTCTGCTTTGAAAAAAGTCCATTAAATCCTTTGCTTAAACTAAAGTGTAAAAAAAATATAGCGGAATAAATGTCCCAGTCTGTGTTTTGAGTTAATATTTTACTTCTGTTTTTGTATGTTGCCTAAAGCTTTGTGTAGAAGTGATATCTACCACCTGAAGATAGCTGCAAGTAAACCACCACTATGAGCCTCCTCATAGACACTGTCAACTGTCTAAGCTTCATGGAAAAAATGACTTATTGTACACCCGTCAGCTACAGAAAGATGAGAGTGAAAAATACAAGATGAAATGGGACTGATGAATGCTCTTTTATGTGTAAAACTGATTAGCACATCCTAATCTTCCTGTTTTTGTTTTGCTGTCACTGTTAAAACTGTCACTGTTTGGTTCAATAGTTCAGTAATCTTATATTCAGTGATGGTTAAAATGTTTTGAGATGTTTTCAGAGTTCAGTAATGCTTCTCACTGAAAGAGTTTCTGACATACAGTTGGAATAACGTTATATGTAACCTAGATGTCTAACACTATTTCACTGGAAAATGTAGCCCTGTTAGATGTACAGGCAAATTTTAAACTACAAATCATCAAATCCGGCAAACCTCCGCTGTTGTTCTGCATTCAGAACAAAGCATGATATTAGTTCATACTACTTAGACCCTACTGCATGAAAAAGAACTTGCACCACATGATGCCTGTGTGAGAGAGGAACTAAAATTGATCCGGGAAATGTGTCTGTTTTGGGTTACAGTACTTCCAATTATTTGACAACACGAGAATCAGTTTTTCTTGACATGAGAGCTGAGCGGCCAGCGTTCACACGCAGATGCTATGTAGGGCACGTCATGTTACATTTTTGACATATATAATACCGTTAAACTAAATAAACTAGGCACTTTCATAGCCCACCTTCCTCATTTTGCAGCTACGCTCCAAACACAGAAATGAGAGAAGATGTAGCTCTCTTTCACACACACACACATATATATAACACTGAACTCATACATCTCAAACTATGAAGACGTTTCCCAGCACCTTTGGTTGTCACACACACACAAGATGCTAAAACACACACACACACACACACACACACAGACAATGCTTAGCAATAAAACTAAATAGGGAAGTGAAAGACCCTGCATATATTCAAAGACTGTTTGACACATATACATATTGACTTGTGACTTTGTTAAAATTTACTTACTTAGGTGTGAATTGTCCCCTAGCATGGAGGGCATAAGATCTGAGGAGGAAAATGTGACATACAGGAGGAAATTAGGCAAATATACATGTAAATTAGATCCAAAACCATACGGAAGCATATTTCACTCAAACTGGTTTGTAGTGTTTTGTAACCTTCTTCACTGTGATTACAAGCACTCCAATCAATCATTGCAACAAGGAGGAAGTTTCGCTGTGTTCAACAGACTATCAACAAAGCCAAACTGTATTTAACTTAAGAAATAAGCACTAGTGTTGCTATTGTACATTTAAAATAAATAAGTTACATCTGAGTCACTACATGATTATTCATTACATTCTGTCTTACCTCTCATTCTGCGCGTAACCGTTGTTATTATACAGTAAATATCTGTTGCTACTCACCCATGATGAAGGCGCACTCACTCTCTTTCTCTCAGCCGTACCACAGGTTATTGTCTCTTGGAGAACCCCGAGCTCAATGAGTGACAGTGGACAGAAAAGTAATATTTGTTAGAAGATACCAGCGGGGGGAATTCCCTCTGCCCCGCCCACTTGATCTGAACTGGCCAATGAGAAGCCGTATGACTCACATGAGCGAGAGCGCTGAGGAGTCGCTACCTGCGCTGCCAGAGCGCTGCGGAGAGTTCACTGCGTATCCTCCAAGAGCAGAGGCAGACTGAAGGCGACGGAAGGCTTCAGTTTGGAAGAAGCCGCGACAAATAATAAAAGCAAATACACATGTCACACTGTGTAATGGATCAATATTCAACTATCAGCAATACTTCACACTTCCTACATGTCACCTCATGCATCAGCACTGGCTATACTTACTGTAAAGCACGGAGGCAGCAGCATGCAAACCTGGATGCCTGATGTCAGCCAACACTGACCAAGTTAACATTTTGGGTATATCATCTTGCTAGTTTGTACCTTTGTGAAATATACTACATGATCTATGAAAAACCCATGTCGTTTTGTAATAGTTCGGTATATAATGGAAAGGCTTTCTTGCTTAGAGTTCTCATATCTGTCAGCTACGTTGTCGGGGGCCAGCAGCCCACCTGTTAGCTCCGTTTGTCCAAAGGTGATAAAAAGAAAAACACCCCACCAGCACCTCTGGAGCTCACCAAGATTTTTATTTTTAAGCTTTGTTTAACCCATACAGAAAAAAAAATAATTTGCCTTTTTAAGGGTGTGGAACTTCCTGGAACAGTTGCCAGGCAATCTGCAGAGACTCCAGGAAGTTACTGCTGCCAGCCAAGAAAGTGGCCACTACACCCCGTAAAACAGCAAAATAGGTTCATTTCTCAAACTGGACAACTAGACTAAAAACTATTTTAATAACATTCTTGTGTTGCGCAAAATCAATCATTTATTTCAGTAATTCAACTTCAAAAAGGTGAAACTCATGCAAAGTGAGATATTTCAAGCCTTTATTTGATATAATTTTGATGATTATTGCATACAGCTTATGAAAACCCCAAATTCAAAATCTCAGAAAATTAGATTACATGAAATTTAAAAAAAAACAAAAAGATTTTAAATACAGAAATGTCAGCCCTCTGAAAAGTATAATCATGCATATGTACTCAGTACTTGGTTTGGGCCCCTTTTGCATGAATTACTGCCTCAATGCGGCGTGGCATGGATGCCATCAGCCTGTGGCACTGCTGAGGGGTTATGGAAAACCAGGATGCTTCAATAGCGGCCTTCAGCTCTTCTGCATTGTTCGGTCTCATGTCTTTCATCTTTCTCTTGGCAATGCCCCATAGATTCTCTCTGGGGTTCAGGTCAGGCCAGTTTGCTGGTCTATCAAGCGCAGTAATCCCATGGTCACTGAACCAGGTTTTGGTACTTTTGGCAGTGTGGGCAGGTGCCAAGTCCTGCTGGAAAATGAAGTGAGCATCTCCATAAAGCAGCATAAAGTGTTCTTAAATGTCCTGGTAGACGGCTCTGGACTTAGTAAAACACAGTGGACCAACACCAGCAGATGACATGGCTCCCCAAACCAACACAGACTGTGGAAACTTCACACTGGACTTCAAGCATCTTGGATTGTGTGCCTCTCCATTCTTCCTCCAGACTCTGGGACCTTGGTTTCCAAATGAGATGCAAAATTTGCTCTCATCGGAAAAGAGGACTTTGGACCACTGAGAAACAGACCAGTTCTGGTTTTCTTTAGCCCAGGTAAGACGCTTCTGACGTTGTTTGTTGTGCAGGAGCGGCTAGACAAGAGGAATACGACATTTGAAGCCCATGTCCAGGACCCGTCTGTGACGGGTGTGTCAGTAACTCCATTCTCAGTCCACTCCTTGTGAAGCTCCCCCACACATTTGAATGGCCTTTTCCTGACAATCCTCTCCAGGCTACGGTCATCCGTGCTGCTTGTGCACCTTTTCCCTTCAACTTAACTTTTCTATTAATGTGCCTTGATACAGCACTTTGAGAACATCCAACTTCTTTTGCAATTACCTTTTGAGGCTTTCCCTCCTTGTGGAGGGTGTCAATGATTCTGCACAACTGTCAGGTCAGCAGTCTTCCACATGATTGTGAATTCCACTGAACAAGACTGAGAGACCAATTAAAGGCTCAGGAACCCTTTGCAGATGTTTTGGATTAATTAGCTGATTAGAGTGTGACACTTTGAGCCTACAATACTGAACCAATATTCTAATTTTCTGAGATTTTGAATTTGGGGTTTTCATAAGCTGTAAGCCATAATCATCAAAATTATATAAAATAAAGGCTTGAAATATCTCACTTTGCATGTAATGAGTCTATATTAGTTTCACCTTTTTAGTTGAATTACTGAAATAAATGAACTTTTGCACGATATGCAAATTTTTCAAGTTTCACCTGCACTTTCCCACTACCTGGATGGGAAAAAGCCACAACTTGAGAGACCTGTTATGTTTTTGTAGCCTACTGTGAACTACATTTTTTGATCCATATGGTCAAATGGGGTCTTGAGGATTCTGGAAATACTTTGAGCAGCTCCAAGTTTAGTTAAATAACCTTCAAGGTAGGGTGAAACCAGCCGCTGATCTGTCTTTGCATGTAAACACAAATACAAGCGGTATGACTACAGCGGATTATGCAGACGAGAAAGGCACTTAAGAAGTTTTATCGGATAACTCTGATATACATAATGAGACCAAAAGAAACCATGGACTAATCTTAAAATCACAAAGTGCATTTCTCATTGAGATTAAAAGTTCATTCTTGACCTTGGAAACAGTCATTGACCAAACAATCTCCCCATTAGGTCTGTTAAGCTCTGCAGTTCTCAGTAACTTCACAATCAATTTAACGCTAATTTATTAAGCTGAACTGACACAGACACGAAAGCTGGGGTAGGCAATTATTACAGAAGCATTTTCTATTTGTTGAAATTCACTTTACATCCCGACAGCAATCAATAAAATGCTCTGACAGAAAAACTTAAAAAAATCTAGTATCTGTGGCTGCTGCAGGACTGTTGTAAGCACGGCTGTTTACCTGTGTGCACTCCTTTGTGTTGGTAATAAAAAAAACAAACTCCCATCACTGCCAGAAGAGGTGAACATGTGTCAATTTATGACAACAAATAATTGTATAAAAGACATATATAACAAAGAACACAGACATCAGCGTAGTTTTTAGGGGTTTAATGGGTGTACAGATTCATTTAAAGGAAGTGATAAACACATACAAAAATACCCTTTCAATACATTTTAGAAACAAACATCTAAATGACTTGTTTTGTTAAATGTTTCTGAACAGCAAAACATGAATTGTCTGAAACAGAGTGGTGCAGATTTCATTCAAAAAGAGACCTACCTGCTATGAATGCTATTTAAAAAAAGATCACATGGTACAAATATGCAAATATAAATAAAGTGATAAGAAAACCCCCAATAATGAAGAATATGCCTTTTGAAAAACAGTTCTCTGTACATTTAGTTGGGGAAAACTGATGCTGGAAAATAGAGCCTGTGTTAACTCGCTACCTGCTCCGAAGAAGAGGGTACCTCGTCAGCATCACTTTATAGTATACATATATCTTCTGTGCTGAACACAGAGCTATCCAGCTTTAGACCATAAAGATGGAGGGTTGGGGCCAAAGGCAGGAAAAGAGTTGTCTCCTCACTCCCCCCCCCCACTGGTGACCCCAGGATGCCTTTTAAGAACCTCCACAGGAGGCGCAGAGGGTAAACACCCAAAACGAAGGGAATTCTGTCTCTCTCCAACACATAAACACAACCGTCTATGCATGCACGCTCATACAGTCAACCACACGCATGCATACACACACATACACACACGCCAGCACAACTCCTCAAAAAGCTTCGAACCGTTTTTTCCATTAAGCACCAAAAACTTTCATGGACACAAAAACAACCAGGACCTGGCTTCATCAGGAACAAGCTGCACCATTAAAACAGACCATGGTGAACTGGTGGGGGTGGGGGGAGTCAAGCAGTTTCCCGAACAAATCACTTTTGTTGTTTGAGGTTAATTTTAGATGTCAGACAATCTGCGAATCACAGGGACACACAACCGATGTTTAAACACTTTCTTGTGACTGTCTAAACTATCCAGTGCTCACCGACCTGACATCTAGGGCTTAAACTCAAGGCAAGTGCACAGAAAACCCAGCCTTTAAATAATAATTACAAAAACAAGATCAACAATAGGCGTGACACTGAAGCTATACTGAACAGAAGGATTAGCGTAGCATTTTGATGGTTCTTCCAATGTTCTGTACTAATCCTTCCACGAGCTAAACAATACCTGAAAAGATGTGATCACTTCCAGAAAATGCACAACGTTTCCTGTTGTCGTAAGGATAATTTATTTGCGGTTACCTGCACCTGAGAAGCACTGGTGTCACTGGGTGTCTATGATCATCTACACATTGCAAGTCCAATACTAACCTGGAGTCCACTTTAGGTAGTTGTGGTGGTCCAAAGAGTTGTGGTCGTGATTTCCGTCATATCCAAGCAAACCCTCAATAAAGCATCCCTGCAACTGTATCCAAAACCTATACAGTGTTTACAAAAAATATCCAGGGCTTGAGACAAAGTTGTTTTGGGACAAGCAACAGAGATAAACAAAAAATTAAATTTTTTTAAACTTTTTTTTCTCATTTTTAGATAAAACTACAATAGAATGGTCAAAAGACTCAACAGTGATCTTTTGCTCTTTTTTTTTTTTAAGACAAAAAAGTTATGTACATCAACATTTACTGTACAGGAGATAAAGAAAAAAAAAAACTAACAAAAAAAAAACAAATCAGCATACACCAGAAGTGTGTAGCAAGCGTCGATAAATGTTTTGGGCTGTTTTAAAACATTAACGGGGAAAAAAGGGAAAATGAAAAGATGAACAGCACATTTTCCATCTGTACTGTGTACATTTTTAAACAGTGAGGGAGAAGACGAGTAAAAAAAAAACTTGCTGTAGTTCTCATGTCAGATATCTCCACGACTGCCGTGTTAAATGGCCTCTGCCTGTGAGTGTGACAGAGGGCGCTGACAACATCTGGTTTAACCAAATCACCTATCCACTGGCAAATCTGTAATATCTGAAGATTTGAGGTGAGGTGTCCGTCCTGCTGCTTCACACTTGAGACTGACTGACCTGAACACGCTCCCTGTCCCTGTGTGAAGTCATCTTCTTGGTGTTTGACTTAAACTGTAAAAGCCCCACCCTCTTTGTATGTATGAATCCAGTCTACAGTTGTGTGTTCAAGCTATGTGGATTCTGGCCTTTTCTGTTTCTTTCAGCCTCTTGGCCTGCTCCTCCAGAGAGGGGGAGTGGGGTCTCTTTGAGGCCGCGCCGTTCAGCGGGTCAGCTCCTCGGCTCACCAAGGTGGGGATGGAGCTGCCAACTGGGGGCGCTGCATGTTTGGATCCCACGTGTTCTACAGAGAGAGAGAAAAACAAAAAAGAGACAAAAACTGTTCATTTTGGCACCTGCATGCGGTTTTAGTGTCACTGTGCTTTCAGACCAAAAGCAAAATGAGCGTTCGGGTCATAAAGTTTACATACAAAGTCAATGCAAAGTTGCATAGAGCCGCGATTTCCTGTCGGGCGGTGCGAAGGGACGTGAAGCGTCACGAAGGGGGCGGTGCCTTCTCGCGTTGTGTGTGAACACTTGCAGTGAATGTACTCACGCGAGGAAAGCGTCGCGAGGATTAAATACGCGTTTGGTCTGAATAGCACCATAAGTCTTTTGACAAAAGTGGATCTTAGTTTTGTGTGGGCATGTTTAGTCACTTGATTTTTGTAAAACAAAATGAAATGGTCTCATTTCTGTTGTGCATTTCTTAGTTCCTTCGCCATTAGGGATGGGTATCGCTACTCGAAGCCTTTATGGTCTCGGTACATTTTTATTTGAATTTCACATCACTTGTCACGATCACTGCGTTCCATCATATCAATTAAAAGGCTTTTGTGGCGCAGCAGCGATCAGCTGATTTTACTCACGAAGCCTCCGGCTGCAGCTGCTTCAGGTGTAGTTGGTTTGATCGGTTGAACGTGCAGCCTCTCTTTTCCTCTCAGTCTTTAGTGTAGTTTAGTCACTTGTTTAAACAGACTCCTTTCTCGTGTTATACTTGTTACTGTCGTTTTTGGAGGTTTGCGACTCACCAATAAAAAGGGAAAAGCACTCGCAGAGATCTTTCCATTCAGGTTATTGATCGAAAGTTAATATCATTTTCCGTTGTTTACTTTCAACACTCAAAAAATTACTTTAAATTCATTTCCCACAACTTATTTGGTCACTAAACTATTTCACTTCTCCTCTCATTCAAATATAAAATAAATTGTGAACTGTACTCTTTCCCCATATAAGACACGTGAGGATGAACTAATTAGGATGAGGAGGATCTCATACAATTTCCTAATACTTTTAACAGTTATTTGAAACAAAAGATATATAACCTTGCTTGTCTATAAAAAATTTAAAAAAAATAATAGGCAACCAATCAACTACTTTGGTTTCAACAGGTGGCATTTTATGCAAGATATCGAATTAAGTACTCTATTGGTATCGTTATCACTTTAAGGGTACTGGTTTTGGTACTGGTATCGTAAATTTTAAGTAATACCCAACCCTAGTTGCCATCTTTATTGTGTACAGTTACCGTGGTTCCAGGTGTTGTTCTTTCACAAATCCCATGTCACCCTGCTGTGCAGTAATACAACAGATTGTAGCTGGAATTATGCTTCCCTGGGCTGCACGTGGGCCAGCATGCACAGGGTTTGCTCTGAGACATTTACACAGATTGCCTCACTAGTTCACTACAGAGATGGGGACTCGAGTTTGAGACTCGGACTCGAGTCCCACACACAGCGACTTCAGACTTGACTCAGACTCGAACAAAGAAGGGCTGAGCACAAAATAGGTTAGTAACCTGAGGTTAGTGAACATGTTTAGCTCAGCATTGACCATCTAACGTTAGCTTGCTTCTTGCTTTAGAGGTTAACGCCATCTGTCATTCGTTATGAAAAGATGAATGAGCGTTTGCTTGCCAAACTTGTGGTGGTCGATTAACGCAATCATTTATGTCCCGCTTTGCTGCAAACAGGTTACGGGTTTTATTGTTGATCATGTAACGTTACAGTTTTACTTAGTTAACGTTACACTGGGCTTGAGAGTCTGGGGGTGTGTTGACTTACAGCAAGGTTATTATAGTTTTGGATTTTTCATTAGTTTTTATTTTTTGGTCGTTCTTTGTTTTCAATTTCAGTTTAGTTTTAATTAGTTTTTACTGTGGATTTGCTAGTTTAGTTTTTATTTTTTGAAAATGCTTGGTTTTAGTTTGCTTTTTATTAGTTAGTTTTAGTCTGTGGCATGATGCCAAGCTCAGCTCACTTTTTTCACAACACATTAAAGTAAGTACAATCATTAGAAATAATGCAGATTTGTGAAAAGGGACACCCTTTAAGCTATCTGAAGCTTGTACGTAGGGGCCAAAACACTAAGCAAATATTTTTGGTCTGTAGTATCCTGATGGCAAGTATGACTGGAAAGCAGTTATAAAATCTAAACCTTTATTAATAATAAAAAAAAAGGTATTAAAACAACGTGAAGCACAAAGACACACTAGCTGACATGCAGAACAAAACAAGGAAAAGAAAACCCAGACAGTGACTCACTACCTGCAACCCAAACTAAACAACTCTATACAGTTGTTGCATTCATATTATTTTGTACACATGTGTAAAAGGTAATAGAGAACATGTTCAAATCCCACCAATTACGCAGCCGATCCCTACCTGGCTCTCCCCAACTAAGTTAGCCTACCCCTAACGTTACATGGGACATCAGTCGCCAGCTGCTACGCTGCAGCCAGACGCCGCCCTGACCCCAGACTCTCGACGAACATGCAGCTTGCCAGCTCTTCATGCGGCGGAGAAGCCTAATACACCCGCTGCTCACCAACAGGTGCTTATTGGCTAATCACCACTGAACTGCTGGTCAGACCCATAGGTCCGGCCAGACCAACTGACCCACGTCAGTTCCCACGACTTTATATCCAATCAAAATGTAGGCTTATTAGGTCCTACAAAATAAACGAAAACTAAGGACATTTACATTTTAATTTTAGTTAGTTTTGCAAAACTACAATATAGTTTTAGTTATCGTTTTTTGTAGAGACTCGTTTTTATTTTCCAGCTCAGACTTGTGAGCATCTCTGGTTCACTAAAATACTGTTAAGCAAGCAGCTAAAATGTTAGAGGACTTGTTAAAGTTAGCTTACTTAAAAATAAATAAATGTCTGCGTGCAATTTTTTTTGGTTTTGTTGTAGATGCAACTAGACACAAGACATGACAACAGTCAGTCGATACACTATGATTTCACATTATAGTTCATTTGGCCATTTTTTCACAAAATCATTTATTTATTATTGGTTGATGAAAAATGAAACAGTTTTCGTCTTGAGAAAAAGGTTAAATATTTTTTGTCATAGTTTTCTTTAACAAAATGAGCCCTGGACAAAAAAACTGACTGATGAATTACCAGAACTGACAATTGACTGAAAACGAGAGACTCACTTGAGCCAATGACAGGAATGGACATTCCCTTTTCTTCGCTGGCACGGGCTGGAGCGTCAGTGGTGAGGGTGCCCTCAAACACTGGGGGCTTAGGAGGTGTGATGCTACATGAAATTGAAACAGATAGGCCACGACATACGTTAAGTTTAGTTAAAACATCAGAAAATCAAAGAACGGCAACATTTTTAATTGCTGCGATGGTGCTGGGAAAACAGTCCGAGCTCACTTGTGGCGGTTGAGGGCCAGTTTAATGGAATTTTTCACGACACGACAAGTGTTGCTGGCTGGGAGAGGCGAGGAGGCATCTGGCAGCTCCATGCTGGGAAGTCTCTGAGGTGGGAAACAGTGACATTATAAATCACCATGCAACCTAACCTAAGTCCTTCACATAGAGAATGTTATTACTGTTAATTAAAATCAAACCATTCAGGTATAAAATGAAGCTAATGGTTTAGAAAGACTTTACCTGTGTTCTTGAGGTATCAATGGTTGGAATGGGCTTAGCCTTTGATCCAGAAAGGGGGATCTAACAGTGAAGAGAGACAAAATGTGATGTTTGTATTTCATCTAGCTTTACGCAGTTAATGGAAGCAGAGCTAATATCACCTACAATATTGGGTCCTTCACTGTGTGTGTCGGAAGATGGTGGATATGGCTCTTTAAATGTAGCATCATCATTGGACACCACCTGCAGCAAAAACAGTAGCATTGATAGTTGAATTCCATTTTTAAATCCAACACCAAAATGTACTCATACTGTAGCTTCTGGCCTGAACTCAGAACAACCTCCTTACCTCTGTGTCTTTGTGCCTCTTGGCCAGGTCCTCCTGTGTAGGCGAGTGTGGTCTCTTTGCAGGAGCTCCGTTGACAGAGTCCTCCAGGCCGTTGGGCTCCTCTTTTGGGCTGCTGGTGGCGTTGGGCTTCACATCCGCACTCTGCACTGTGGTGATGGAGCTGCTGGCTGGTGGGGAAGGAGGCTTGGCTTTAACCGGAGGCTCTTCAGAGTGAGAAGGAGACAGACTTTAATATCAGTGTAAGGACATTCTTTCAGCACTTGCAAAATCAACATGCCTTTTGTTATTATTGTTCTCTAGATTTAAAGTTTCAGTTGGTATTCATTATTATGTATACATATGGTGGCTATGTAACGGGACCATCTATTATGCAATATGACTCTTAATGCTATTTCTAAAATATTAAAACAGCCTATCTCACAAAAGGAAATTATTTTAATTTTCCATAATTTATAGATAGTATCTGTGTAATAGTCACTGGAAAAATGACTCACTTGAGCCAATGACGGGGATGGACATGCCCTGGTCTAGAGCAGCGGGTGCCGCGCTGGGCGCTGGTGCTGCGTTGGGCGCTGGGGAGCCCTCCACAAAAAGCTGCTTGGGAGGGCTGACGCTGAACAAAAGATATTCAGAAAAAAAATATTCACATATTGTGGATTTGAGCCTCATCATTGTCAATAGTAATATATGACAAAGAAAAATACCATATGCATTAGAATAGCTGAAGATACAAAAAAACTTATTAAAGCAATACAACTCTTTAATGTACAAAAGCACAAATAAACATAAACTGCACTACAACAAGAGGTGTATCACACCTATCATCTGTGTCAGACACAGGCTTGGAAGGTTTGCTGGTTGGAGAGCTAAAGGGAGTCCCCGAGTCCGTGTCTCTGGAGCTGTCCAGATGACTGCTGTCCAGAGAGAGCCGCTTAGAGCTCCCACCGTTAGAGCTACGGTTCAACTCAGCTATGCTCTGCAGAAAGTAGAATAGGGGGAAATAAACACAAAAGATTAGGAGGGACAATATTAAAGACCATCATTCAAAATGATTAAAGGGCTTTGTCCCCACATGCACAGGAAGATATCTCACCCTCTTCTTCTTCTGCACCAGTTCAGGAGGCAGGTACTGATGGAGCTGTTTCTTCTTCACATGTGTTGCTTCAATCTTCATCCCTTCCTTCAGCATGTTGATATTGTTGGCTTGTCTGTACACTGCAGAGAACAACATCTCATGTTTGTGATCACTGGCTACTGGAACGAATGTATAAACAATTTACTGACTGTTGGCAATTTCTTCAATTTTGACACTTTGGAACTTGAACACTAGACATTGCTGAATTAATATTTTCAAATACTTCTTACAGTCTCGCAGTAACAGAAGAACTGACACAGGGCTAAGGGTTGCGCAATATTGAGGTATTAAGTAGTACTGTACTTATTTTAAAAGGATCTCTATATCTCAGACATATCTCTCTCTCTCTATTATCTCTATCTCCATCTATCTCTCTCACCAATTACAACCTTTTAGTCATTGTGGACACTTGCACACAGTACAACTGTGCTGTAGCCTATTTTATCTTAAATGTTCAGTTGTTCCATGACCACCAACAGAAAGTGATATGACAGGACCTACCAGTGTCTGTGAAGGACTGGATGTCGTATGTCAGGTCAATGTTCACACTCTCCGCATTCTCCACTTTTTTGAAGATTATCCCAATGAACCACATGGACACAAAGTCGTTCCTGTTACACAACCAGCAAAATAAACAACAATGTTTATTTCAGAACATGTTCGTGATGCTAGATCAAGTAAATGCACACACTTGTACTCTCAAAAGGTCAACAGATTCCATGAGCCTGCCTAATAATTAACAGCAAGACCCTATCCAATAATGATTTCATGGCTCACTGACTTGGCAGTAGCAGTATTCACACATGTCAACAGGAACCATGTTCTAATTACTCAGGGACAAAAAATGAAAAATGTCTGATTAATGATTAGTAAGATTTGCCTTTGCTAATCTAGAACCAATTCTGAATGAGCTGTTTCTATGTATGGATAAAACTGGACTCACTCGTTGCGGTTTTCTTTGGACCCAGGGAAGGACTGGGGGTTGACATGAGCTAGGGTAATGTACTCATTCCTCTCCAGGTTTCCCACCAGAACACGGATCTTTGACTCCACCAGACCAATCCTGAGGGAAAATATCAGTATATTTTCCAGAGGCGTCGGTAACAGAAGTTATCTTAACAGTACTCCAGTACAGTCTCCTGCCAGCATGAGTTCCGTTTTTGGGTTAGATTATATGCATTTCTTTTGTTATATTGTGACAGGTAATGTGCTACACACCAATTTAAACTCAAAAGAAATTCTCAGAAAAAAAAAATAACCCTCAGGAATGTTGCACAGCCGATGCAGTTTAAATACAATAAAGGTTCTTTGACACTCACCATTCTAAGTGGTTTTCTTCTGTGGACGCACTGGCAGTCAGAACGATGTAATGCCTGCATAACAAAACAGAATATCAGACAAGATGTAGAATAACTCAACCCAAAAGGCTCCTTCTAAAAGACTAAATGGTTGTACAGGGACTGGCAGCATTACAGCAACGTCTGCCAAACCCTCCCTAGGGTTTAATTATGATGAGCTTCAGGACCATCCGAATGAAGACCTCCCTCCATACAATCAGTATTTGTGAAAGACTAGTGTGCAAGCATAATCATCTTGTGTCCAGCTCCAGTACTTCATTACATATATGATTCTAATCATCAACCTTAATTATACTGTACATGTGATATTAAGCATTTAATGATGTGATTCAGCAGCATTTTGATAATCAAAACTCCTGGGTTCAATGTGTTAAACAGAGGAACATTAAAAATAATCAGTCATATCAGCAAGTTGCTAACGTAGTGCCAGTGGTGAAACTGCAGCGCCAACAGAACCTGGCAAACAGTTGTTTCTTGAGCTGCGTGGGAGGAACTTTCATAAACAAATGAGTCACCAAACGCTACTGACCACTGTTAGGATGAGTCAAATCTGCCCAAAACCAAAAAAGTGAAAACAGTAAGTTGTTCAGGGGGAAAAAAAACCAAAACAAAAATACAACCTTCATCTGGTTTGAGTTTTAATTGCACAATTTTATGGCCTGCCAAGACTGTAAATGTCACAAACAGTTCATTTCCACACACCCTTCTATGATACTTACCAAGGTTCACAAAATGAATACAACTTGCATTAAAGAATTGTGATCTTCCTTCTAAGCAAGGAAACCATGATTGCCATATACACACACGAAACTTGCAGCTCTACATGTTTTATTCATCTTGCATTGATTAATAAAATGTTCCATCCATCAGTCCATTAACTGACAAAAATCAACACCTACTTGTACTTTTGGAAAAAGTTGGGTGGCTCAAAGAGTTTGGGCCATTCTGCTTTCCCCTGAAGAATCTCATCTGTGACGCTGAGGCCTGTTCACACCAGACACAGTGGGACAGAGACATATCAGGCTCAACAATTCAACATGCAAAATGACAATGTAAAATAAAAAGGTGGAGACTATAAAATAAAATCCATAGAAATGTACTATCACCATTGCCTTTCAAAAATCTAGGCGATATGAGATTTTAAGAACTGCATACAGTGTTGTGACAGTCAGGCAGTCTGCATTACCAAATTTGAACTCCTCGCTCATAATGGTGCGCGTAGACGTGGAGACATTGTACGTGGAGTTCTGCTGAGGATAGGCAGGTGTGATGATGGGCATCAGGTGGTATCTGTCAGATGGGTTCACCTATAAACAGCACAGGGACCTAGATTGGTTCACTGCAGACATGAGAACTTCCACTAACACATCTACACCCTCCACCCACCATACAGCATGAGAAAGGCAACTTCACACATACACACACACACACACACACACACACTAATGGCATCATAAAACCAAGGGTACACCCGATCCCTGCCGCCCCCTCACTCCCACACACAGGGCACATCCCAATTCACTTCAGTCTTTACATTTCCCCTCATTTTCATTTTTTCCCCTCAAGTAACATGAGAAGCAACTTTCTCTCAAATGTGTGAAGTGATTTGTCAGCTAGTGATGGAGCCTGTAACAGAGCTTTAGCATCAGTAGTTATTGTAATGCATTACACCCAAAACAGTCAGTCATTTTAGCAATTTAATTTTTATGTTCTCCAATATGACAAATATATATGTATTACATGTAGCTTACATTGAACTTTAAAATAAATTGCCTGATCAGCACCAACACATGCATGCACAACCCATATTTAGATTGTGTACAGATCAGCCAAACCACAATTATATTGCACAATACTTTGTGTGTTTGTTTTACCCCGGATGCCAGCCACTCAATGACCTCATACCACCAAAAGCTCTTTTGGGGTGAAAACAGAGACCGTAATTTGAAGAGCTGCTGGATGCTATCTGCACATGGCTTTAAGCCATTTCTGAAAGCAGCAAAGCATTTTATTATTTTTATGCACATTTTGTTCATAAACTTTAAGTCTACCTTATAATGAGCATGTCTCACAGCACACAAATATAACTAAAGTAACCAAAACATTTGGAAAAATTGTGTGTAAAACTGTATTCTCTGCCCAATGCACGGTGATTGTTGGCCGTACTGTGACTGAACGGAAACGACACCAACAGAAAATTAAAAAGTGTTTATTACTGAAGGGACACTACAAACATGACACAGCAATTACAACAGCTACAAGGTTTTCAACTAACTGAAAAATTCGTTTGGGATATATAAATGTATGATATCATATGATAAACAGCAAGAAAAATCTAAAGTCAAAACAAATATATCAAAGCCATGGCCGGGGGGGGGATATCAAATAGACAGTCGAGAAGGGTGTCCTTATTACTGCACAGAGGACTGTCATTTATCTGCCCACGCAGGTTTTTGATTGTAGTGTTGCACTGATGCGATTTAAACAATTGTCAGATCTGTTGTGCTATTCAACTGCTAATGCATTTTTACTGAAGGGGTGTTTCTGTCTGACAAAAAGACATCCACGTAGGAAATCTTCCTTGCTCCATGCTGCTCTGGGAAGCCTCCTCTGAGCAGCGATAAGGGCATTGGAACTCATTTAGGGGACCCGGTCAATTTCCGGGTCACATGAGGACAGAGGAATGAGGAGACAAGAAATGAGAAAATAATATGTACCTATACTCTAACTGTTGAGCTAACAATAAAATACCAACAAACTTTTCACAACTCAGCAGAAAACCGTTTCCTGTGTCTGCAACACACACACACACACACACTTATAAACATAACATAAAACAATGATGTCATACTCACTCTGGGATCCCACACAGGTAAATTCAGATTACTGTCCTCAGGCTGTTTCAATAGCACAGGATTTGGCCACTCCCTGTAGGATGGAAATGTAGTCAAATGTGTGAATACTCAAATACAATTGTTTGCACAAGGCTGTGAAATACTGCCATCAAGTGGGACAGGAAAGTATACGGTTATAGAGTGTTGTGAGAGCTAAATTCTCACCATTTGGAAAACACCAAGAAGAACTTGTGGACCAGCGTGGCAGCCACAGCGTTAGGGTAGAGCTGGCAGGTCCTGGCCACCAGCATGGCCCATGACACTCCACCCAGAAACCCCAGCATGTTGGAGTAGATCCCACGACCTGCGGACAGAGGACACATTACAACATCTATATCTTCAAATTCTACACATCTCCACACTTTAGAGCATTTATTTATTTGTATTTTTCTTAAACTGTGACAACTACTGAATATGACCCATGGATTGCAAGCAATAAAAACAGATTACAAGTACATTTAAATCCACATACGTTTTGCCCACAGTTTGATGGCTCTCAATGTCAGCCTGAAGTTTTCTTTGTTTGGCACGAGGTACAAAATTTCATCGGTCACTCGGCAGCCTGAAAAACAACGTGTCAGAAACCTAAAAAACTGACAGTAGTACAGTAAATTCCTAGTAAGAGAATGCTTTCTTCTGAAACCTAACCAAACTTACGTTGTTTAGATTCCTATACCTGCCACGACTAGTTGCTACAAATGTGACGTACTAAAAGCTTATTCTACTCTTGTACTTATTAAAAACAGCACCAGCATCAAGTATCAGGGATCAAGTCAATATCAGCTTCTCTACTGTATGTATACAATCCAATAGAAGTCATGTAGTGTACCATTAAGGCTGCGGATACACCGAATATCCAAGTTTCTCAGGATGGAGTCCCCCCTCAGGTCCAGGTTGTCGGGAATGGACTGTAAGGCGAGTCTGGCAAAAAGCAGGTCAATCTGCTCAGACAGACAGAAAAATAAGAGTAGAGATCAAACATAATTAGAAATCATCCATCTTCTGTAACTGCCAGTTAGGGCTGAACGATTAATTGCATTTTCGATATTATCGCGATGTGATAAAACGAGATTATCTAATCGCAAAGGCTGCGATTACGCTCTGGTTACATGACACGCAGCAGTAAACAAGTCTGAAGAGAAAGCATCAACATCGCACATTACGCTGTATCCTGACTTGCTGAGTAATGGCCTAAAGCTTGACAAGCCACTAGAGAAATTTAGTGTCACACAGGGAAATGAAAGTAGCACTCGCCACCCGCAGGTAAATTGGTGGTGGGTGAAATGGTCGGGCCATTTGCTGCTTTAACGGACAGAAAGACACGTGTAGTAAGGTAAGGGTATTGTGGCGATCAGTGCATGTGTCTCACACACAGCCAGAGTTACAGCCAGTGCCCTGCTTACCTGCATCGGAGGCTGCGGGGGAGCCGGTGTTGTCGGAGAATTACTAAGCTTGTCTATTAAACACAAGAGGCGACACTTGGTTTTATTTTTGTTGGCCAACCTTTGAACTGAACCTCAAACTGAGTATTTTTTTGTTTGCTTACTGGGATACAGAAAGATTGACTAGAATATTTGAACTGAGATAAGGACTCAATTGGTGGTTGAACTGTGGGTTTTGTATCGAGCGCTTACTGTAGCCTATAGCACAGTGTGCTGTAGTTTTTCTTGTTGTCTATAGGTAGGCCTACCTGATGACATGTGTTGGTTGTACTATACACCAATTTATTGCATGTCCGTTTTGAATAAAACAGAAGGCAAAGAGCTTTAAAATTAATCACATTAAATCTCAATTGCAATATTGGTATAAAAAAAAAAAAAAAACCCTGAACAGGATTGTTCAGGGTAGCAGGGATGGATCTGAATTAGAGCAGATACACAAATTATTTTGCACTTTTGTTACAAATGACCCATCTCACAACGTTAACACTGACCGTCCATTATGGCAATATGCATGGAATTCTACGCAAACCCGTCGTACTTAAAGTCAATGGTGTGCTGCGACTAAGCACGCAAAACATAACAGCCACCTTAAACATCATAATGGAAACAAATGCTGCAGGTATGTAAGAAACAAGCAGTCAGATGTGATTTTCCAACCTGCAAAATACATAAATGCACTGCTGAGATAAGGCTTCAGCTAGGCACAACCATACTTCAACATAATGTAATTCTAATAGTTTTGGAAATATACTCGGCAAAAAAAGAAACATCCTCTCATTTACAACTGCTTTTATTTTCAGCAATCTCAACATGTGGTATTATTTGTATGAACATAAACAAATTCAACACCTAAGACATAAACTGAACAAAGTTTCACAGACATGTCAGAAACAGAAATGAAAAAAATGTGTCCTTGAACAAAGGGGGGCTCAAAATCAAAAGTAACAATCAGTATCTGGTGTGGCCCTGTGCAGGTGTTGTTACATGTGGTCTGCCACTGCGGAGACGATCAAATGTCCTTCTCGTCTCCCTGTAGTGCTTCCTAGGCATCTCACAGTACAGACATTGCAATTTATCGGCCTGGCAACATTGGCAGTCCTAATGCCCCCCTGCAGAATGCCTAAGGCACGTTCCTGCAGACAAGCACGGACCCTGGGCATCTTTCTTTTGGGGTTTTTCAGAGTCAGTAGAAAGGTCTCTTTAGTGTTTAAGTTTTTAACACCGTGACATTAATTGCCTACTATCTGTACGCTGTTAGTGTCACAACAACCATTCCATTCCAGGTGCATGTTCATTGATTGTTTATGGTTCATTGATCAAGCATGAAAAACATTGTGTAGCAAACAGTTACAGGTTACTGATCTTTACAATCTCCGTCCTACCTATGCCTAAGAGTACAAATACACTCTATAAAAGCTTTCTCAAAATGGTAATTATTTCCAAGTAGGGTGTATTTAGTGATGCAATACCCCTATATGTAGACAGCACGCACCACTTGGATCTCAAAGTGACATACCTCTATACCTATAAAAGTGTTGTCAAACTGGTAATTGTTACTGCCAAGTAGTGTGTATTTAGTGACGCGGCACCCCTATATGTAGAACAACACATATCACTTCAATTCTTTAAGTGACTTACCTCTATTCCGTCAAATTTGAATTTTATCACTGGTACAAAAGCGTCCTCAACAGCCTTAAAAAAAAAAAAAAAGCACCAAGAGACAATATCACCAACAAATATGAGACAAGCCCAAGTTGCAAGAAGACACAATTTGCATACAGTAATATTCCAAAGACATGTAAAGTTATGTATTTCAGCATGCTCCTTAAAATGTCACCTACAGTGTTTGGAAAATGTTTGGGGACAGTTCAAATTTAGAAAATATGAGCATAAAGTGGAATGAGTGTGTTGCTTATAGATGTTTATGGAGGCCAGGGCCTCAAGATTCAATTATCATGCTCTTCTTACAAACACATCCACCAGTGAAAGTTCGCTGAGCTGTACCGCTACATTTTTGTATACGATCAGCAAGATGAGAACCGAAATAAACGCTTCAACAAAAAAGCTAATTTGATAAATGTATTTAAATACAATTTAGTGTCACCACAAAAATAAACTAAAGGGGTTTGCACACTTTTTCCATCATGGTATTAATAAATGCACCTTTGGAAATTAACACTGATAATCAGTAGCCCTATCACCGTGGGTCTCACTCATCTGCTAAATTACTACATTACTCACTCTAGTACAGGGCTTTCTTATTCCTCCACCTATTCAGCAGAAGTACACTTAGACTCAGAAATGCACAAGAAATATAGCAAACTAAACCAACATTAGGTGCAGTTTTGAAGGTCAGGGATGAAACGGGGGCTTCCCTCTAAATAACTGTGTGGGACATTTGACATAGAAACCTATACATAAGTACATTTTTTTTTAACCTGTGCTTTAATGACAAAATGCCACATAGACTTACCCTCAGGTCTTTGATCTCTTCGTGCTGTTTCAATTTCTCAAAGAAAGACTGGAAAAAGTCACTTCTCTCTACATGGCGTGGAGCCACACATAAGGCATCAATATCAGCTCCTGGAAAAAACAGTATCTTTAACCTGTGTAATCTGTGTTGCCTAGTAGAAACAATCTGATAAATGAACACAACAAAGTTGCTGCATTCTAGGCTAAAGAGAGTTCATGTAATAAAACATCACGGATAAACAAGTGAAGTGCAGAAAAGACCCCTAACAAGTTTTCTGACTGTCCAACTGCTTTGGACAGTCCCAGCCTATAAAATGTGGAATTAGATATTTTTTAACAAACAAAACCACAAATCAGAGCTGGTTTTGCTGCACACTGATGAACTAGTGAACTTTGTAAAAAGCACAAATGAAATCAATTTCAAGTATTTGTTTACGTCTAAGACTAGTAGAGGTGAGTCTAAATCTTCCATTTGCTGTCCTGACACCATATCCATTTCTCTATACTAATGCATCATCTGTGAACTGAAACTTGAGCCGCTTTTCATTTGTTTTCTCTCCTCTGCATTTCACTTGCTCACAACTGTGATACAAAGAAGTTCAACTGATTCAGGCTACATCCACACTAATACGTTTTCATTTAAAAAATATATTTTTTTAAAAGGAAAATGATCTCTTTACACGAGTGTTTCAGTACCATTTCAAAAATTAATCTCCACACCAACACGCCTGAACACGCATATCACGAGACAATTCACATACATCCACGGAAAC
Organism: Micropterus dolomieu; assembly: GCF_021292245.1. Classification (NCBI taxonomy): domain Eukaryota; kingdom Metazoa; phylum Chordata; class Actinopteri; order Centrarchiformes; family Centrarchidae; genus Micropterus; species Micropterus dolomieu. The sequence continues at coordinate 4,201,280 of NC_060162.1, read as the reverse complement.
CCTAATATTTTTGCTAGTCCTTCCACACACTGACTGACTGTATTCAGACCAAATGCGAATTTAATCCACACAACACTTTCCTCGCAGGGGTTTTATAGCTGGACATCCCTGGAGTGTTCACACACAATGCAATAACACAAATAAACACAACTTGCCATTACTACAGCTGTATGAACCCAAAGTAAACATTTTGCTGTGATTAAATAGCAGTGAACGGATCAAACTGATGCCGAACTAACTACAATATGATGCATATTTGTTAAACATATGAATTCACGCTTTGTCAGGCCTGTCAGCAAGACAACTTCTAAAATGTTTGTTTGTTTGGATCAATCAGGGCTATGCTATGCTAACTTGGTCACAGTAAAGTACAACGATAGCTGTAATAAAGTTACATACACATGTTTTCTGAACTCACCAGGTAGTTCAACCTCCTCGCTTTCTTTTCTCCCAGCAATGTCCAGTTTTGTCCGTTTTTTATATAAATATGAAGTAGTGCCAAACGACGCTAACACCACCACTGGAACCGGGTGTGCACGGAATCTAGCTGCTGAGAAGTTCGAGTGAAGATAAATAAACGTTGTAATCCCAAAAACTAAAGTAAAAAGCTAATTTAATAACAGCAGTTTACTCCGAGCTCCTCCCTCGAGCAAACGGCGTAGTTGTCAGAGCATAATCCAGTTCACGGGTGTTTATTTGTCCAAAAGCTGGAGCGCAGCTCCCTGCTCCTCTCTCCCAAGTTTAGCAGATCTCAGCCGGCCAGCAGATTTTCAATCGCCCACTCTGCCTGGCCCTCTCCACACGCTCTGAAGCTGTCGGTGACGTACAGACAATCTCGGCGTTGTTTTCTCGCTTGCGTTGAAAATATTCAACTCATGTGAATTCCTTCGCGTTGCCGGCGCCGGCACCGCCCCCTTCGTGTCGCCCGACAGGAAATCGCAGCTCTAAGCGTCCTTGCATTGACTTTGTATGTAAACTCACCGCCCCGAACGCTTGCTTTGCTTTTGGTCTGAAAGCACCATTAGGCTCTACTATGTCTGTATGGACAAGCAGCATGCACGTAACTCAGAAGAAAGCTCGCGATATGGTGGATTTTAGGTGCAAGAAAGGGAATCTGTGAGCAGATGATAGCAAGGTAGAGAAGAAAGCAAACCACATGTTTATAGTGGCTTTTGTGGAGTTCACCACGGCTTGGTCTACAGCAGAACTGTGACAACAGCTGGTCTAGAGTGACGTCAAAGTCGCATCAATTCCGGTGTCCAGGCTCAGGTCGCATTTAAAAAAATAAAAAATATACGATCTGTATCGGATTTACACATATCAAAGTGGCCCAAATCCGAACTGGAAAAGATCAGATTCCATGTGAATTGGCCTGTTCACACTGTTGAAACAAAATACAGCTAATTTTCACCTTGCGTCACCTAGTAGATGGACCAGAGTTCGGCCTTATCAAGGCAGCTGAGTCAGTCAACCACAGACTTATAGTTTGAAAGTCACAGGCCGTTACCTTTGGCTTACTTTAGCTCAGCAAATGATCCTAACGTGACCTGGGGAAACCTGTTTGATATTACCATTACCAGCTGACAAATCAGGGAAGGACACGTTGTGATTGATAAGACCCAATCGGGCAGTGAACCTGGATGTCCGTTTCATCTGAAAATTCTCAGTTTTGCGCCTGTCCAGAAAAAAACGCAACCCCAAAGTTATCAAACTGAAATGGAGTTGGCAACATTTTCAAAAGTCTACAATGCCGGAGTAGTGTGGAAGCTAGCCGTAACCATAGCAAAGTCAAAGTATTTGTGTGGATGTAACGTTAATGACAAACAATGTGGCAATTCTCACGTTTGATTTTTCCAGAAGAGCAATGGGTTGTTATAAACAAAGCACTGCAAATTGATCACCGGTTGGATTAGTGGATATCAACCAGTGAATAGAATAACTCAACCACCTCCAGCACCATTACCAGTTATGCAGATTTGTTCGGAACATCCTTAATTATTCAGATTGATGGCACACACCATAGAGTTAAAAAATGAATAGTAAAAAACAGCATTGTATTTTTTTGTTATACATCTAATTATTTAAAGAATATACTTTTTGATCTCACTTGCTGTGTCCGTTGTTTAAACCATATTCACACAAGGGCCTTCAGTATACTAAGCCAATGTTTACCAGCTTTCATACCCTAAAACTGGCATTGTCATGTTCTTCTGCCATTGACTGTTTTTGAAAAGACTAGCCACGTGCTTTAGTATAGTTAGGGTGAACTGAACTTCTCAAAAACAATGAAGCATGCCAGCTTAGACAGGGTCGACTGCTGTGTGGCAGTAATGTTCTGTTACTGCTGGGTTCTCTTTGCTCCATTTGAAAGTCAATATAGCCAAGCACACCGTGCAAGTGTTATTAAAGTTTAATGCTGTCAGTCACCTTTCCTGGCATAAAAAAAGTGTTGAGTATAGTTGATTGATGATGTTGCTGCAATGAATGAACACTAAAATATCAAACATCAACTAGACATACCTTTTGTGTGCACTCCAAGCCGGTACGAACCAAATGTAAATATCTTGCCTCCAACACAGCTTATAGCTGATGGTGGAAGGTTCTGTAGAGGAGAGAAAGGTATACAGTGAAGTCAATATGGAGTTATTTCCTCTTTGTGGCTTTACTATAGAAAGCTTTAGTGTGTCTTGTGATTTTTTGTCCCCATTAACAACCCCATTTTACATCATAACTTACACTTAAAGGCATTCAACACCACAAATGAGCATACCTTTAGTTCACTGATCTCTGCTATCCATTCTTTAACAAAGTTATTCAACTTCCCAAGAACTGCAAGTCTGAAAGGAGATATAACTTTTAGCAGGTGCTTCATTCACAATACACACACCTCTCACTGATCATAGTGTGAGGATGAAAATGATACAAATATACAACACACATTCAAAAATTCAGTTTTTAGTAGTCTTCAGTTGAGACTACCAAAGAAGTGCTGGGGCATTATTTTACATGTGTTCGTGTTACTATTGGCACTACTTCTAAGTGCAGGTGTGCTTGCTGCAATGGAAGGGATGTAGTCTAGATACCCAATAATTGTCTTGTTGTTAATAAAATTATACTTGCTGTTCCTCACCTATGGTTCAATTCCTCTTCATCTTCAAACACCCCAAAAGGTTTCATAGCATCACAGAGCTTCTGGGTGTACTGGTGGTCTATTTCTCGCGGGGGTGCAAGGCTAATGGCAGAGGTGATGCCATAGTGTTTCTGAGGCTGCTGCCCACCAGGCATGGTGCTGAGAGGGAACACGACATGGGAAACATGAAATGACAGCTACTACACCACGTTAAATTTACAATGTCATGGTTTCTAAAACCAATATATGAACTCACGTAACGTTAAGACATTTATCAGCCAGTCAAAATGTATAAGGTGCTATTCTTTACTAGTTGCTGTCGCTCTCCTTTAAGTTACCGCGAACCCCATGTGTAAACACTTAGCTTCATGCTTTAACAACAAAGTGACACATTTACATCACTTAAACAACAAGCGTATTAAGGTTAATAGTTTGTGATTCCAAATCTGAAACGCGAGTTTACCCAAACTGCAGAAACGTGTTTGAAATGTGCCACTATTGAACCCAAGCTGGCGGCGAACGAACGTTAGCCGAGAAGCTACAAACAGGTTGGAAGCGCTAACAAATTGGCTAATTTAGCAAGTTAGCAAACGCTAGCTGGCCGCTGCGGAAGAATTGGTTTTACTAATGACTCGCTTTCTGGTTAGACCTATTTCAGAGTTGACATTTTCTTAAAGAAAAATAAGTGAGCCTTTCGTTTTTTAAGGCATATTTACATTATAGTTACCCAACAACAAACAAGCGACGCGGCCAACTATCGGTGGCTGCAGGCCTTGTTTGGTTGTTGTGACAGTTGGCTAACGTTAGCTTTTAGCCTATTCTTTAGGACTCTCTTACACGCGAACAAAAATGTTCATAAATGGACAATGTGCCACATGCATGACTTACCTTGACATTTCTTTCATGACACTCTAAAAAGCTTGCACTGTTTTACTGCTGTAAACCCGTAAAAAACTAAGAAAGTCAGCAAGTGGAAATGATAACAGCCTCGACCTGATTACAACAATGGTCACTTTCCAGAGAGCGGTTCAAACCTTCCCACTGAACCGGAATCACTTCTTATAAGATAACGTATCAGCTCGTAAGCTTGAAAGAATATTCATATCTAATTAATTTACAAAACGCACGAGAGCTTTTGGATGCTAGCAGCTAAACACGCGTTTAATAGCTGTCAGGCCCGTTTTTAAATTCAAAACTACAAAAGTAACGGCGTTTGTTGGGACAACGTCTGCGTGCAGCACGCTGAGCAACCATCGTCAGGAGCCAGACACCGCCTCGCTGAGGCCACAAATCACGTGACCAGGCCTGACATTGCTCAGCCAAACCAGACCCGATCCTGCACAGCTAGCTGCAACATGTTACCCTCACCTGTCGCACACGGTGAGTATGAACGAAGTCGTTAGGACGAGATATAGCTGGACATTTATAGTTTAATATCTTGAAGATTATGTAGCATAAAAGCTAATGTATAATGCTTAGGTGAAAGGGTACTTCGGAAATGTAGCGTTATGTTGGATAATACTGGCTATAACCGTTACATTTTAAACTGTAGAACTTAAGTATTCCCGTGCTGCGCAAACCTTTTTGAGAACCACCTAAATGTTAAGGACAAAGGGAATGTAAAATACTACACTTTATTTGTGCATAGTGCATGTCTGTATGTAAAATAAAAGCATCTCTGAAAAGTAAACTGCTGTGTTGTGTTCAATATTGCTGTGTCCACCTGAGAGCAAGACACACTGAGGGAAACAAATAAAGGTATAAAACTAAAAAGAAACTAGATGAATAAATGTTGAGGTGTACTAATATGTATTTGTAGTGCCAATAACTTGTTTTTTGGAGGAAAGTATGCTACATCATAGGCCTATATCATTTGTGTTTCCTAAGAATATATTTAAAATATAGCCTATATATCTATGAGCTATTTAAAATATAGCCTATATATCTATGATCAAAGGTGTCAATGTCAGTTTGGTGTGGTGGGAGGTGGCATTTGTGGGTCCTCTGGGGTCCACAGATGGCAGAGCTTGGTCAGAAAATCGTAGGGGTCACCATGACGGGACCAGTGTTGGCTCTCTTCTCCCCCCACCAGCTCCTTCATGTCTTTCTGTTTACTTAGGGGTCATTCTTGTATCCAACAAATCTTTCCTCATTGAGTAGCCAGAAAGTTTACCTTACTGAGACAGAATCGGTCATTCCATTAATAAAATCTGCGTTATATTAACGGACATCCAAATCCCCAATACAGTTGCTCACTTAAGAATCATAATTCCTCAGCAATCAATGCAGTAGGTAAAGCAAGATATAGGCTACAAACATTTATATTAAAAGGGAAATTGTTTAAATAATAAATTTATCGCAGAAGAAGACTAACGAAAAGCCACTGCACTGTGTAAAGAATGGAAGCCATAAACTGTGGCTGTGGCTCAGGAGAGTGGGTTGTCTATTAATCAGAAGGTGGTTTAATCCTAGCTCCTCTAGTCCGCATGTCAAAGTGTCCCTGGGCAAGATACCAAATTTTGAGTGGGTGTGAATGTTAGTACTCCTTTCTGATGAGCAGTTGGCACCTTGCATGGCAGCCACTGGCATTAGTGTATGAATGTGCGTGTGAATTTGAAGGTGCTTTGAGTGGTCAGAAGATAGTAAGGCACAATAAAAGGGCAGTCCATTTACTGTTGTTCTTGTCAGCCATTATGCTGATAATTAAAGGATGTTCAGAAATATAGAAAAATAGTTTATGTGAGTATTGTTGCTATTTAACTGTTTGTTAAAGTGAAATGTCACAACTCTCTCAATAGATTATGAAGCGTGTCCCACTGTTTAATGTTTCTGGCATGAACTTTGAAATGTTTTACTTTACACTGTTGAAAAGTAGACTACCTGCCTGAACCGGTTTTAAATAGTCTATGGCCTGAACATACCAGACTTCTGTATTTGGCAGGAAGGCCCAGCTAGTCCTTCTGGTTCTCTGAACCAAAGATTGTATGTAATCTCACCAGGTTAAGCAGCTCTATCTAGTGGTCAGTTTCAATTATTACACTTAGTGTACAGTAAACTAAAATGAATAGGTTTGATCATCAGCCTTGATCGACTTTAGTGTATCAGTGAGTGATCAACACTTGGTTACAGTCCTTGTCAAACCTCTGCAAACTTTGGTGCTATGGAGATGATGTTGACACGTGAGATTACACTGCATCATTTTCCAATTAACGTTTGACAAGAAGTATAACTAATACAACTATAATATGTAGTTGTTGGCCAATGTTTTAGATTAAATATGACATTTGGTTTTCATTGATCAGTGTATTCTTTGCTCAACATTGTTTAATAACCAAATACCTCATCAAAATGTGGTTGTGCTCTATGAATTTACACCAAATTATGTAGGCTATTGTAGGCTATGTAAAAAAATATTGTGTTATGTGTAGGCAGCCTACTTGCTTTCAACCACCAATTATCCCTATTGTAATTCATTAAAAACCTTTTCTGTGTTTGTTTAGTGCTTTGTTGAAGTTTTGATATTAATGGCTTAGTATGTTCCTGACTTCCTGTCTCAGGAACTACTCTGGGCATCACCCTGAAGACCTGTCAGATAACTTACCTTTCCAGGAGAAATGTGCTCAGTGTTGCCAGCTTGATTTCGTGAGTGTTGCAATGTATTCCAATAGGTCAACATAGTCACCGCAGGACAACACTTGGGCTGCATGCCAAGTCTCTTAATTGCACTCCACGTTTCCCTCACGCGCGTCTTTTCCTTGCGAGGAGAGAAGAAACGAGAAGCGACGTCCGTTTGGGCTGATCGTCGTCAGTCGGCTCTAACAGCTGTAGAGCCTTTTGATGGAGATGTCTGCACACACGCACTGTGCTAAAACCAATAAAGGCACGCAGTTATCACTGCCAGAGCAGCGTGTTTCCCTTTATAGCTGTTACCTGTTCAACAAACAAGCACATTCTAGCCTATTTATACTATGTCCTTCTCTTTTCTACTGCACGGTGCTTTTATATTAGGCTATCTAATTGTTTGAATATGTATTTATTACTATTCTGATGTGAATTAATTATTGAATAACCACAATATGATTATAGTGTCTTTTGAACATTGGAAATGACTTAGTAGGCTAAATGTTCCAGAGAAATGTGATGTGATGGTGTGACTCATCAAACCGACGCCCAAGAATGATCAGCCTCACATGTGATGTCATGGAAATGAAATGTAAAACATTTCTTGCTGACAGACTCGCTTAGTTCAATTGTATCCATAATAAAGGATAATGTGGGAATAACGGATAATGAAAAGAAAAAAAATCTTTCTAATAAATGACAGTTGTTTGTGGTCCTTTAGTTGGTCAGACCTACAATAAACACAGATTTTTATCTAGATGGTGAATCAGACAACAAGTAAAATATAAAGTAAAATATAAAACTTGGGAGTTGAATCAGTTATAATGTCTACACTCTGGTATGAAACTCCAGCAACGTTGTGATGTCAGATGAGTACGATCAGCTGCAGCGACCAATCAATAACTTATATCCAATAAGCGGGCGTGTCGGCCAGTAAAAAAAAAAACTTCCTGAAGGCTGCTCTCGTGTGTCTTCGCTCATGGCTCCTCGCTCTTCCAGCAGAAATAAGAGCTTCGAGGCGATATCGATATCAAATAGGGCCTGTGTCGCTTGGTTTACCCTATATTAACTTGTGCAAGCAACCTTTAATCTTTCTGGGACAGACTCCTCCCCACTTGTCCTACACCCACTTCTGCATTTTGGACTTTCAGTGTGAGTCAGATTGTTTAAAGTAGTCAGGCCAACAGACTGGTCACAGGGTCTGAAAAGTGCACGAAAAAAAGCCGTGTCAATTTCAAAAATGAGCAACAGCCCACTTCTTGTGAATGTGGAAACCTGGATTGCAGAGAACCAGAATGCTTTTCTGCCACCTGTGTGCAACAAGCTCATGTGAGTAATTTTAGTAGGTGCTTCTTTGCAACAACAAAAGGTATTACATAATGTGATGAACAATCAGCAAGTTATTTCACAACTTTACAGCAATTCAGATTGAAAAATTCTATAAATCAGTGTACAGTTTTGGTAGATATAAACAAATGAAGGACTAACACTTCCACAGTGAGGACATGTTGTGAGTACACTGTTTAATCGGTCTTTCTCTCAGGCACTTTTCCCAGTTGAATATCATGTTTGTTGGAGGTCCTAATACCAGGAAGGATTATCATATAGAGGAAGGGGAGGAGGTAAGAAATAAGTGGGCTACTGATTTATTCTGCATAATGTTTTAGATTATTCCATGGATTATTTAATGCAAAATCTAATATTAAAGCTGGAGTGCGGGGTTTTTACATGCCCATTACATTCACAAACAAGTTCACACAATGCTGATTAAGCACCTCCAGGTAAATCCCTCCGTATTCACAGTGGGTTGTTTTTAAATCTGGTGTCTGTGGTGACTTTCCCGCACTGGCACAGGGGTAGTGATGCGTTTTACTCCAAACAGCAATGATTGGTTTGCCAGATCTGAAAGGGGGGAGCAACCCAGAGCCATGTAGAGAGCGCCACGGTCTGCCAAACAAAGTCCACTGGAGAGAACGTTTATTATTGAGAATTGTTTATTATGATTGTATAGGTTGTGTTAATATGCTTTGTAAATGTTGTATTTTATGCAGTCCTGCCAATAAAACCACTTGAATTGAAACTGAACAGAGATAACACTGCTCTCTCTCTCTCTACATGGCTCTGGAGCAACCGTAAAGATGGAGTAGGCTATAGCGAGTAGGAGTAGCCTATAGCAAAGCCTATGGAGAAGAAACATAAGAAGTGTCCAAGAAAAAGTGTCCCTGAACTGTGGAAATGTCTCTGTATTTTTGTAACCATTTCTGAAGATGAGCCTGGGGCAAGTTCACCTGTGGGCATATATGGTTGACGGTGTTTGTGTAGTTACACTCACTGCCAGAAAGGGACACAAAAGTTCCGCACTGTCGGTTTAACTACAACAATACAAATCACTTAAGTATAACTTTTTTCTGTGGTTGCACATGATCAGGGGGAGGAGAGAAATATCAGTATATAGGACACTAAATTCCTGCTGTCAGTTTAGCCTCCAGTTCTTGATTTACCTGCATTACATTTACACCACATGACCATTAACTCCCCCAATTTCCTCCACATAATAACTTCCTCTTAAAGCAAGACTTTCAAGACTATCTGCTTTTTCTGGGTGGGTTCTGTTGATTGCATCCTTTGCTGTTTGGCTTTTTGAAGTTTACAGTGTCAAAGTATAAAGGTTAGTCAAGTGACAGGCACATAAAACATACACCAAACCGTAGCGATAGTTGAGTAACAATTCAAAAAAAAATCTGTACTATCCTAAATTATGACACCAGTACGGCAAAACCAGAGATATAGTCTTTTTTTAATCCATGGATTCTTCTTCATTGTCAAAACCAGGAACTTGCATTACCCACAATGTGACTCACCCGCCAACAGTTTGTGTGTGTTATGCTAGTATAGTGGCTAATGTAGCTAGATAAGGGGCTGGCTACAGAGGTCTTGGTAAGCTCAGTCCTTTCTAAATTCACACCCCAAGACAAAGATCTCCCTGGAGACACAAAAGGCATCATACAACATTTGTTCACACATTTTTCATAGTTGTTTTCCCCAGCACCTTTAAACACACTTTGATGTGTTAAATCAGTGGCGTTATCCTGTAATCCAATACTTCTTTTGCCTCCTATCTTCTGTTTTAAATAGCTGTTCTTCCAGCTGAAGGGGGACATGTGTCTGAAGGTGATTGAAAATGGCAAACACAAGGATGTGCACATCAAGGAGGGAGAGGTGAGCGCTAACATACTTTTATGTACTGTTATTTTCTTCTTCGGCACAGTTGTAGATTTGTCAATATAGTCAATTATAACTATAGTCCACCTTGAGGCAGTACAATTCACTCTGTCATGGCTCCTTTCAACGGTTTAGGATTTTCTTCAAATGAAAATGAACTGGTCATATTCCACAATGCTTCAGTGTCAGTGTCTCATTCACATAGTTTTTTTTCCCTGTCCGTCTGCAGTGCATTCATTTCTTCCCTGCTTTTAGATGTTCCTGCTGCCTGCTCGGATCCCCCACTCCCCCCAGAGACAGGCCAACACTGTGGGACTGGTGGTGGAGAGGAGGCGGCTGCTGACTGAGACGGACTGCCTGAGGTTAACTACTGTACCTCCCCTTTTCTCCCCCTTTGTTTTACTCGTCTCTTCTTAAGCAGATAATAGCAGGGGATACAGAACAAATGAACCAAATCACAATTACAGGAAAATGAAAACTCTGTTTTGTTGGAGAAAGCATAGGTACAGCTTTTCTTGATTGTTTTGATTCACTGTCTGAAACAAAAGAGCAGTTCTGAGAACAAAGTTTCCAGTTTCCATTCGCAAAACATCAAACACATGTTGCAGAACATCCCGTGTTTCCAAAGCTCTTACATCATCCATCAGTAGCACATACTTGTGCCCGAAAAGAAGACCCTGTAAGAAAAAAAAACCCTCATTCAAGACAGCAAAAAGAAAGGCAACCATCTTTTCATCAAATAACGAGATCAAACCTGCAGTCATTTAGAGGTGACAAAATTGAAAGTAAAAACTAAATATTTTAGGCAGCCTGTTTACTGCTCATTATCTTGTCTGTGAATTACATTATAGGTCATAGACTTTTATCCGCATAAACTACTGTATTATTGTTCCTGACTGGACACCTTAAATAAAATAGTTTGTGTGAGACTTCCAGTCTTAACATGACGGTACAAACATCATCACAGGCTAGTTTTGGCTTTGCATCCATGCATCTTTATCTTTTTGTCTCCGGGTGTTTTCACACGCAGAATGAGTCAACACAATAGAAACAGATAACATATCATTGGGACCAGGACTAAAAATATTCCGAGCAATAAATTAATTTCACTTGAAATCTGCACTCTGTCTAAACTTGGGTCAAATGTTTTTCTATGTGATGGTTAAGTGGAAAAGGGAACAGTTTTTCACAGTGTGAAAAGAACCAGAATCCATCATTAACAGTGAAGGGAATGCAAGTAGTGATCACTGCATTTGCAGTCTTAGAACACAGTTAGCAGAAATGGATCAAATTAGTATAAAAAGGTAAAAACTACACTATGACCTGAAATACAAAGACTATTTTGTGTCTCAGAAGTTTCCAAATAAAGCATACGATTCAGTGAGAAAGTAACAAAACAGACCTATACTGTATGTAAGAGTTCAAGCAGCATTAACATTATAATGTTTGGTGCTTTCAGGTACTATGTGGAAAACACCACTGATATCCTGTTTGAGAAATGGTTTTACTGCCAGGATCTCGGAACCCAACTGGTGCCGGTAATCAAAGAGTAAGACGTCTTTTTTTTATCTACACATGTCATCTCTATCAGATCAGGTTATTTGCTTTCACACAGTTTGTTGTTGTTGGTTGACATTTTACATGCAGGTTCATGGCATCAAAGCAGTGTAAAACAGGACAACCTGATCCAAGTGAGTTGTTCTGAAATATGGGATTCCTGTTAAAATGTCGAATCTCTGTCCATTTTGAACGGGTGTCGTGGTTATTTTTGGATGAACAGATGAAGTCTTCAGAGAGCCTCCGTTCCAAATGAACACCATGAACGTGATGCCACCCTTCTCCTTTAAGGACTGGCTGGACAAACAGAGGCTGTCACTGGCCAGCAGCAGGCCCATTGACATGTTCGGAGCTCAGTTTGAGACAGAGGTACCAGGAATCAAGTTATCAGATGTGTTTTCTTAAAATATTTGTATCCTTGTTTCCTTTTTCTTTGATCAGACAATTGGTGATTTAAATCATAACAGAGATGCAATGAGAACTTTTGCTTGTTAAATGAAAAATGGATTTAATAGGAAAAAAAGTGTGTTTTCAGCGGCCAGTAGCGGTGTGGTTTTAAGAATGCAACCAGGTGTGTGCTCATACGTGTGCTCGCTTGAACTCATGAGAGAGCACAATCCGAAACACAACCGTTTTCATACAGAAATCCCGCAATAAACGTGGTAACAACGGCATGCCTACTGTGGCTTTTCTCACAGACATGTTCAGGTTACTTCAATGTTCCCTGCTCACAGGCAGATCAACACCAGCTCTTGAAAGTTACGAATCAAATAGAGGTAGGTCCGTGCTAATGTGGCGTGAGTTGGCTGCCAAGCCTTGCATCAAGGCTAGTACACAAATCACTACACAGTTGATTTTTTGACAATCCTTTCTTGCATCCTTTCTTGAAGTCAACACTTTGACATAATCCCGGTGGAACACAGGATAGTAATATTGGTTGTGTTAGTTGGTGAATTAATGTGGAAACCGAGACAACTTTGCACTGGATAACGTTAACAGCTCAGTGTTATAGCCGGCGAGCTAATGTGACTCTGTCCTGTTTCTCCATCCTTTCTGATGTTCACTGTTTTCACCGACAACATCTGAATCTCGTTTGGTCTGATGGTCTTCAGCACATAAAATGTTATTGTTGTTTTGCATCCTTACGTGGAGTTTATGTTGGAGTGTGTGTTATGCTGGCAGCCGATTGTCTTGTGGTGTTAGTGGACTGCATGTAGTTAGCTCCGATGATGGAATGTTTTAGTAAAATAAAGTGAAATTGAAATGAAATCAGAAACCAGAGAGGAAGTTTTGGCATTTTACTGCCTGTGAATTATGAAGCTTGGACTGGGCAACTTTCAGGTGTGAATGTGCAAAATAGAGGCTTCCTCTCAGTGAAGCTCCCCTGAATAAATAAAGGTTAAAAAAAAAAAAAAAGTAGCTCCAGTGGATTTGATCAATTTACAAACATCTTATGACCATGACAGGCAATGGTGTTTGGACCTGGGCAGACAGAGACATCAGTACGGCAAAGTGATGTGTGGATTTGGCAGCTGGTATGTTCTCTAAATGTCCTGTTCCTTCTGTAGCTTCATATATCCAACCAGTCTCCCGGAACTGTGTGTAGCTGTCCCTATGATATCTGTCTTTTTTGTCAGGAGGGATCCTCAAGAGTAACTATGAATCAGCAGTTCACTCTTTCTGCCGGTGACAGTTTACTCATTCCTGAACAGACCCAGTGAGTCACTATTAACAATTAATGTCAAACTCTTCCAGTTAGTTCTGTGCTGTTAAAGGAGGGGATTTGACAGTCATGACTTGAGATACTACTTTCAAGACTTTGTTTTTTACTGCAGAAAAATCAAGCACTGCTTCTTCTTCTGCAGGTACCAGTGGCAGAGAGATGAGGGGACTGTTGCCCTGATTGTGGTCCAAAACCCTGAGCGGAAGAGACCCTGAGCATCACTGCCAATTCACACACATACATTAAATATCTGTATATCTAGGCAGAAGAACTCAAGTCAGCACAGCTTGAGCTCAATTAGCACACACCTACCCAGGTGGAAACTCAGAGAGTCATAATTGATAATTGATCACAACCTTCAGTAGAAAAACGGACCCGAGTCATCTTATTCAGTTTGGAACAGTTGTTACAGAGACGTGAAGGAAGAGATAGAGGACACCGAAGATGAGGAATAGGGAGAGGAGTAGGTGGGGGACGAGATTCTCTGGCCTGTCCCAGACCAAAGACGTGATGCTTGTTGTTTGGTGTGTTGTACTGTACAGTACATTAAGGAATAAAAAGTGTGCAAATGTTTCCATTTGTAGCTTCTTTTGTTGTGTTCATCATGTGAAAAGGTTTTAGAAGGGGGGAAACACAAGCAACATTACTTAAAACCAGTTTTTGTAGAATTATTTTGTATTTATCTCACCAGTGTGTGAGACAGTGTTGTTGTGTGTGTGTGTGTGTTTGTGTGTGTTTCTCAGGGCTTGTGTGTTATGTCTGAGGGTGTGGAAATGTGTTTAAGTAATCAAGAAAAACTGTAATGAAAGTGATCTCTGGGGTCAGTGTTCATTTCAGTATTGATAAACACCAGAAACTATTGAATCTGAAATTTAAATTGCACTTTGTCGTAATTCTGCACATTGATTTTTATACAGACGCTCAGTGGGTCGTCCTCTAATCACAGTGTGTGAATGAGAGGCACATTGTGAGGCACTTTATTGTAAAAGTACAATATAATTGCAGGCAATCTACCATTTCTTTATGATAGAAATTCAATAAATAAATATCTGTAGGGATAAAATTGAGTTGTGAGAACACACAGTCTGACAGTTTTTGACTTTTACTTCCAAATTACCACATTTCGGTGTTTTTTCATCAACTGCAGTAGTTTGGCATGAGCTTAATTTACTCCATTTTACACAGGAACTGTGTCAAAAAGCCTCCCAATCAGGCACAGAGCTGATGGCTCACTGCAGAGGGGTCGAGGTTTGAATGTAATAAGGACCATGCAACGTCACAGTGCTTTATCGGTGCCATTTATGCGTCCAGTCACTACAACCACAACAAGCAGAGGAGGAAGATCCATGAAACACTCCCAGAAGGTTTATATTCCAATATGCCCAGGATATGTAGTGCTATTGGCTGTAACAACAAAAGAAACAGGGCTGCAGTGTAATCTTTGCAGGCAGTTGCGCCTGTACTTCCACCAAAGTGCTTGTTTTTGCCACTGACAGGCTCAGATTGTTATTACAAGTGTGTAAAGGATTCCTCCAGAGATAGCCCTGGCTTGGCTTTGACTGTTTCTGGTTAAACAAAAAGGAACTTACTCATTAAAATCACTGTTATGTCAGGCAGATTGGGGCTAAAGTGGGCCCCTGTAATTGAAGTGAACCGTGTTCCCAGGGTA
>NC_060162.1:4156881-4186258 GCF_021292245.1 Micropterus dolomieu | reverse complement strand
AACAAATGACAAACACTTTGAGATTTATTTGCACAATAAGAAAACATGAAATGCATTGTGTGTATATATATATATATATATATATATATATATATATATATATATATATATATATATATATATATATATATAGAAGAAATAAATGTGGATTGTCCAAAAAAGTAATTTTAGATAAAGAAACAAGCTACTAATTACTGCATTATATTCTGTTATATTCAGATATTTTGAATTGTTTTCCTTTATATAAATAAAGACATGATGAACAGCTGACTTCTGACTCACAGTGTCAGGAACAATTCCTGTATAATAACCTAGTAACTCTAATGATCCACCTGTTTACTACTTATTTATTCATCATTCTGTAACTGTTCATATTGTATACTCTTTATATATCATATCCACCTACCTCACGTACATAACACCTGGTTTATGGTGTGATGTTTACACATACCTGGCAAATAAAGCTCATCCTGATTGTGTTCATTTGTTTGTGTTACATTTTTTACACTGTGATATTGCTACTTTTACAGAACAATCACTGAAACACACTGATATTTTCAGATTTTATGGTATTTAATAAATCAATTCGGTAAACAACAGGAATCAGTACCATAATATAGGCTTCAGTATGATTACAAAATAAGTTTGAAAGTATTCCATCGACCTTTACTTTGCACATTTAACTGAAATAAAACAAACATTTTTGTGCATCAACTGTGCTGCGTTTAACCTCCTGTAACCTTTTTACAGAGATAAAATTAGATTAAAATCAGTGTTTTTAATACGTTAAAAAGTACATTTATACTTCCAGTAAAATCTCAGTCAAGCTTCAAGATTCCCCTGTTCCAGTTTCACCTCGTTTGAACTGTAAAAGAAAAAAAACAAATAGACTTTTATATATATACATCAGCTACTCAAATTATCCTCTTATCAATCATACATGATAAAAATCCAGCTCTAGCAGATGGGTTTCAGCACGTACCGCGTTCTTCAGCAAGTTTCCAGACTTGGTAAAGATGTTTGATCTCCTTGAGGCTGGTTTGGTGGTCTCGGTGTTGTTCTGCAGGGTCTTCTGGGGCAGAGATGGGGACTGAGGCCCGGAGAGGCTGGATGTGTGTGATGAGGGTTGTGACGGTGAGTAAGACTGAGGATTTAAGTAACTTTGCGTCACGTTTGGTGTGTAGGGCTGAGCTGGGACGTAAGGCAGCGAGGGTGTGAAGGTTGTAGTAGGGGTGTAGGTTGTAGTAGGGGTGTAGGTTTGAGGAGGGGTGTAAGTTGTAGTAGGCGTGTAGGTTTGAGGAGGAGTGTAGGTTGTAGTAGGGGTGTAGGTTTGAGGAGGGGTGTAGGTTGTAGTAGGGGTGTAGGTTGTAGTAGGGGTGTAGGTTTGAGGAGGCGTGTAGGTTTGAGGAGGCGTGTAAGTTGTAGTAGGCGTGTAGGTTTGAGATGACATGTAGGTCTGCAGAGCGGTGAAGGTCTGAGGAGGGGTGTAGGTCTGTGGAGGTGTATTGGATTGGGCCTGCGAGTAGGTGTTTGTTGGTGTTTGAGACAGAGGCAGCGTTTGAGCCGGTGCAAAGGGATTGGTCTGTGACAAGGGCTGAGGCTCTGGCGTTGAGTCCAGCAGAGTAGGCGGTGGCGGTGGCGGGAAGCTATCGTCTCCGTTCTCTGCGTCATCGGCCGCGTCCCCGAGCTCGTAGTGCCTCTTCCTCAGCTCCCCCAGACGGACTCGCTCCTGCTCCAGCTGGCTCTCCAGCTGCAGCACCTTCACCTGAGAGATCCAGGGAGCACAACGTCATACAACAACACGCGATCGACAGAAACTAAACAAAACAAGATGATGAATGTTGAGACATGTTGGCCTCACCTGAGCTTCCATTTCCTCTGTCTTCAGCTTGATCAGAGACATGCCAGAGAAGTCCATCACACCTGTAAAGACACCGGAGTTAAAGCTGATCTATAAATGGTAATGTTGCTCGCTCCACCATTTTCTACCAGACTGAAATATCTAAACAACTGAATTTGTGAACAGGCATCCGTTTGTTAACATGTTATCTAATTTATGTGATAACATCTCAGTGTTGTGTTCACAGCTTGTTTCCGCTGCCTCTAAGTGGCCAAAAAAACCAAACAGATTTAATGATACCGACCTTGATCAGAGATCTTCTGCTGCCCATGTTTGGTGGAGGTGACAACAACAGCAGCCATGTCGTTAACATGCCGTGAGGCCTGCTTTAGCGTGTACAGCTTCTTATTGTTGCGGTCGGCCTTCACCTGAAGTTAATGTAAATCACAGAAGCACTTGTAAGAATTTACAAGAAACATTGGGTAACCAAAAGGTACCCTGTGGAGTTTACACTGTGTATATTCTAAAAAGGATTGGCTATCAAACAAATATAAAATTTTAAATATTAATTAATTAATAAACAATATTAAATGTAAAGGTAGGAGAGAAGAAAAAACACAAGTTGTGATGAATGCATTTGTTGGCTTTTCTTTACTTTGTGACATACTGGATAATTTTACCGCTTTGAGACTTGACATGGAACATCTTAAAAGTTTATAAGGGAAATGGTGGAACTGAAAACAACTCATAAACATCCGAAACGTGACAAGGGGCCCTAACAAGACAGCTTTTTTATTGTAGGGGGTCATGTGACATGTAAAATCTGAAGAGTAACCTGTAACCAAAGCTCTCAAATAAATGCAATGGAGTAAAAAGCACTACGTTTCGCTCTGAAATGTGGCAGTGTAGAAGTACAAAGTCCCATATAATGAAAATACTTGTCCTATATTTGAGTAAATGTACTTGGTTATTATCTCCCACTGCTTGATTGTGCATAATATCACTCTCTTGCTTGTGGATGTGTCCATTTGCGCTCATAAAAACGTCATTCCACAGCAACATTTGTGATAAAAAACACCACTAGATGCAGTTAAAGCGATCAGAAGCAACAGGAGAACGTTTTCACTTGAGTTTGTACCTTTGAGGCAGCAACTAGCTGGGCAGTGCTCCCCGCGATCTCATGAGAGCAGGCGATGAGCTCCTCGTATGTCCCCTTTTCACCCACAACCCGATCAGCTGACTCTCTGAGGGGAAAGGTGCAAGGTCATTATAGACTTTGATATTCAGGACGAGTATCATCCATAACTAATAATATATATGTGTTTGTACTGATGTTTGGAGGCTTACAGCAGCTGTGTGGCGCCCCAGCCCACCGCTTTGGAGGCGGAGATGAGGCCTTCTGTCCAGCGAGAGTTTTTGGCATAAAAGTCTGTAACAGACGCCGCCCCCTGTAGGAAGAAGAATTACAAACGTGTCACCAAAAACACTCACTGTGGTTTCTTCTGCAGCATCAATCAACATAAATATAAGTCAATTTAACAACACATTAAATGCAACTTAATAACTTTTTCACAGTCAAAGAATTTAATTTTGTCAGTGCTTTCCAGCAACAGTAATTACTAGTAGTATAATTAGTCAATTAATGTGACCCAGATACGCGGCAGAAAATTGATGTATGGATAAACAATTAACAATGATGACTATATTATAGGTAAATGTTAGCAAAAATAAACACTTGTCCAATACGAGACGGCTATTATAGCTAGCAGTTGTGTCTCAGACGAGCATTTACTGTTAACATAACCTGCACATCCAGTAGTAATATGGCAAGGACAATGTGCATGCTTTAAGGCCATAGGCACATTCATTGTAGACCCTACTAATTGTAATTTGTAGTATTTGTTTGTTGCATTTGAACAACCTGCCTCTGGTACAAGGCGTCCATTCAAGTCCAAAGCTGCAATGTACGTATGCTGTATTTTGCAGATAACCCGGGACTCCTCCCTCCTTCATAAAAGCCCCACCCACTCCCTGTCTCTCTGAGCACCAGCAGCTTCGTTATCAGCCACCACTTTCTGTTTCTTTGTCGACTTTAGTGACCTTTTAGTGAATAATAAAATAAGAATTTTAAAAACAGACCCTTCCACCCCCAGTGAAAATTATACCCTTGTAAAAATGTGTCTTATTTTCCTACAAGGCAAATTACTCTTTTTCTCGGTCCTGGGTTAACATCTGAAACTCTAATGTAATTTGAATGTCACGCCAACTCACCCTGCCTCCTTCCACAATGTCTTTTTGCAGGTCAGTAGAAGCTGTCACCAGCATATGAACAGCCTGGAGAGAAAAGAGCGAGAGAGAAGAAAACACTGAGTGAAAATGAATCACAACTTAAGAGAAGTGTGATTGAAAGTAGTCAGACTCCTTACTTTCATCAGGTCTGAACAGGATCCCAGGATACTGTGATGAAAACAGGAGGAAATAAAAAGATCACACAGATTACATGGCGGAAAGTGACTCTTAAAAAATGAACAGTTTTAGGACGACACAGTATTCGTCTCACCTCTGGTTGACCTCAAGCTTGATGCCAGAAGTGTCTCTCTTTGCCTGATTCAGTATCTCCTGAGAAACACAAATTGAAACAGAAATGTTAAGCATCAGCAGGTGTGGTCCAGAGATTATCTTGTCATGATGTGCGTGTCCTTACGTCCATTCGCAGCACAGCCTCTTCGATGGCAGTTGACGTAGCGATCATCTCTTTATCCACCATGTATCCCAGCTCTCCTTTCTGCACATCCTGCCCTTTTGGACGCAAATCCTAAACAGGAAACACACAGTTATAATCAGAGCTGCAGCACAAAAAATGTTTGTAACTGGTAAAAATGTATGCATTTTTTATTTTAAATAAAAAGGACAGGTGGAATAAATGGGACAAAAACAAACAGAAATAGAGTTTGATACAATAGATACAATGCTGCAGTCTTTCATAATTGTCTTTACAAGTGTAATTTTATCAATCCTGACAGTAAGAACATCCTTCTCTCATTTACATCTGTGAAAATGGAGATTTGGAGATTTACTTAATGTAAATATTTTGGCTGTATAGGTCAGTGCCCTACTTTGGTCCAGACCCACATATCTTAGAAACTATTGGATGAATAAAGTTTTGTACTGATATTCAAGGTCGAGGGAATACAATCTAAAGAATCCACTAGCAGATTAAAGTTTTCATTCATCCAGTTAAGTAGCTCAACATCTATGTATGGCCGCAACATTTTGTACAGATCATCATGGATCCTAGATGGTGTATCGTATGAACTTTGGTGATGCTCTGACGTTCCCTCTAGCGCCACCATGAGGTTGACATTTGTGATTGTGAGTGAAAAGTCTTAGGGGGTAAAATGTTTTATTCTCGTTTAATCAAATCTGTTCTTACATTCTCGGTCAGTTGGTACGGGTCACTCGGTCTCAAACAAAAATAGATTGCAAAGCATCAAAGAGTGCGTGAAAATTGCAGGCACAAGTTTGAACAACCTTCTGCACTATGAGGTTCGGACTTTGAAGAAAGCCCATTCAATCCACGCTGATCCTAGCCACCCTCTGTTTGAGGAGTTTAAGTTGCTTCCTTCTGGCCGTAGATACAGGACGCCAACATATGCAGGACAAACTTAGAAATTCATTTGTCCCAGCTGCTATTGGCCATTTCAGTATTCACCGTATGTCCATTTTATTGTTTTATTGTTTCTGTGGCCTTTTAACGCAAGTGTATTTCTTAGTTTCTATCTATTTTTGGCCTGTTTGTATTGCTTGCTTGTGAGTTGTGACTGTTGATAGTTGTGTGTTGACTGCTGTCTATACAACAAATTGCCACTTGGGGACAATAAAGATATCCTTGATCCTTGAATTGTAATAATCCTTGAATTGTGATTCCTTGCTTTTCATCTAGCACCAGGTTAAAATTTTAGTTTTTCAAATACTTTGTTTTATGACCAAACACCCGCAAAACTACTGACATCCCATCAGCCTCAGCTGTACTTTGTGTTTAGCGCTAATTATCAAATAGCCTATTAACGTGCCAACATGCTTCACTAAGATTGCGAACCAGAATGAACATTATACCTGCTGAACATCAGCATTTTAGCATTTAGCACAAAGCACCACTCACTGAGCTGCTAGCATAGCCGTTAGTGTTGTTACTCTGACAAAAGGTACAATCCGTCTCACCTTTCCCAAAGCGAGGATGCGCTGAACAGTGTAGCGTACCGCAGAGGGGTCTGCTCTCGGTAAACTGGCCTGAAGCTTCAAGTCCTTCAAGAACTGAAGGCAGTGATTCGCACAATCCCGACAGCTGTCAGTTAAACCTGCACGAGACAAAGAAACAGGAGGGAGTGTTTACTGTTTGTGCATAAAGGGTTTAGTCTATAACAGTTGCAGTGTGAACGTGTGTCTCTTACAGTCAGCCTGGTCGGTGGGAGCAGAGTGTGATGTTGCTGCTCCGTTGACAATCGTGTCAGCTGCGAGGTGGGAGAACTGTGTGACCGCTCTCAACAAACCACTGGCATCTAAAGAGAATAAAGGAGCATTAGATACACTCATCGTCTGAGGTAAACATACTCCAAACCTGAACACAACACACTCACCATTCCTGTTTCCCAAGTAGACTGAATGGTTTTGCTGCATTTTGTCAATAGAAACCAGAGTGATTTCAGCTCGATTCATCAAATAATCTGAAAAACAGAAAGAGAACTGGTGAGAGAAACCGTATGAAAATACAAAATAACAATTTAAGGACTAAGCAGGACTTTTAAACTCCCCTTTTTTGCATTCATAAGTAGTTATACCACTAATAATGATAATAATAATAATAATAATAATAATAGGGGTCACCACAACAACCAGGACTGAAATCTTAAGGATTATAACTCTAAAAGTATTTTTATCTTCCCCTGAGATTTGTTGCCGTTGCTTTTATTTGCAGGCTTGTTGTTTATAATGTGAAATACCTGATGAAGGTTGCTTAACTGCAGTGTAGCTATTCAACAGATTTACTTTGTGTTCTTGTAACTCAGAAAAAACAAGCAATTTAAAGACGTCAACCTGAGCTCTGGGGAAATATTTCACTATTATTTACCGATTATTGAAAAAACAGTCAACGGATTAATTGACAGCCCAAGATTTAAGTAAATTCAATGTAATAATTGTGATTTTTTTAGATTGGAGGAAATGAAAGAGGTTTTACCAGGTGAGCTGATGCAGTTGACATGTATGGGGTCGTCCAGTTTGGCCACAGCGTCCAGTATGATGCCCTCAGCCTCCACCACTGCACATTGCAGCAGACAGAATTGCTCCTCCTGTAGCTTCTGGGCCAGTTCACCTCCACGACACGCCTGATTCAACACACACACAAACTCATCAGCAACTAACCACAAATTCACAACAGCTTCACCGTGCAGTCATAAACACAGCACCTGCTGCTGTAGCTGAGCGTGCAGGTTTCCCAGCTCCATGCTGCTGCGCTGCCTCTCCTGCTCCAGGTTGCTCTGGTGGAGCTGAGCTTGATGTCTGAGGGAGTTCAGCTCGGCCTCCTGCTCCCTCACCGAGCGCAGCAACACCTCCCTCTCCGCCTGCAGCCCTGCCAGTGTGCTGTTCAGCTGGGTACCACTCTGAGGGTCAAAACATGCGTCACTTTGTGTTCGAGAGGACTTTTAAAGGTTGTCAGAAAAGTTACTAGAAATGTTTCTACCATTTCTTTGCTCTGCAGGGCGCTGTTTGCTCGTGTCAGTTCTGCTCGTGTCGAGTCCAGCTCTCGTCTCAGTCTGTCGATCTCTAACTTCTGCTCTGCGTTGATGGCAAGCTACGGAAAGGCAAGGAAACAACAAGATGATTCAAAGTGAATTACATAAGACATAAAAAGGGGTTAAGAGTAGATCACACAGACATGCACGCCACTTTATTTGCAACTAGTCACAGGCCGATCCTCCAAGAGTAGATAACTGGCTTAAAAACATCAGGGGAGTTATGAGATCAGATGGAAAGAGTGACTTTCCTACTTAGATTGAGAAATTGCATAAGCAATTTATTGATATTCCCAAAGTTATGGTCTTGAAATAAAATCCAGAAGTCCTCAATGTCCAAGACAAGACCGAGTACATCAAAAAGTGGTCTTAAGACCGGTCTTGAGTACTATAACACTAGCGCATACACATGAAAATATTACAGCATAGCTACCAGGCAGTGAGAAATAAAAATAAATAACTTTAATATAATTTAAAAGGGCCTGGGTAAACAAAGTATTCTGAAATGTGGTACATTAAAATACTGCTTTTACTTTTTTAGTTTTGACTCTGGGGGCAGTCAGCAAATCTGTCCCAGTCAATCTGAGAGGAAGACAGGAAGCACATATGTAGACAAATAGTAGTACTGTGCTCTGCTGACTGCATGTTGATGAGTGTTAGATGATTTAAGACTTTCATGATAGCCCTCTATGTGCATTTTCCCTTCATATGGTCCAGCTGCTGTGTCTTCAGTCGGTACCTGCTGCTGCAGCTGAGCTCTCAGGGCCTCCAGCTCTCGGTTGAGTCTGTCTCTCTCCAGGTCCAGGGAGCCCTGCTGCTGCTGTGCCTGTAGTCTCAGAGATGAAAGCTCTGCGTCTTTCTCTCTGGCAGAGCGCAGCAGCACTTCGCGCTCCGCCTGCAGAGCTGCCAGGCTGCTGCTCACCTGAGATCCCTCCTGGCGAAAATAGAACAGAAACATGCGAGTAAATAAAAGACCTCTAAATCAGCAGTTTTCAAAGTGGGGTCCGGGAACCTGCAGAGGTCTTTGAGGGTGTTCCCCAGCAAAAGGGGGAATTAATCATTTTCACTAGAAATCCATCCTTAACTAACACAATGATAGAAAACATGCTATTTAGGGTCATGGGATTTACAATATATACTTTCTGTAATAAATTACATTGGCTGAACAAAAAGCACATGCGGGAGCATGTTGGTCCTGATCTGTTTGTGGTTAAGACTGTGGTCCTGGGCCGTGCACATCCCATGCCAGTTTGTGATGTTTCTATTAATGCTTTCTATTGCTCCTCTGTAAAAGCTGACAAGAACTTGGTGAGGGAATATAGCCTTCTCAAGCTTTCTTAAGAAACACAGCCATGTCTGAGCTGTCTTGCGCCGTCACAAAAATGAAAAAAAAAAAACGAACAAATAACTGTATTAACCTACCTATCTGCATACCTACAGGACAATATCTCCCCCATGAAACTGATCCACAAAACCAGCACATTGGGCTTAAATACAGGTCTGTGTGCTCAGCGTCCTGTTCACGCTGTATACCCACATCTGCATCCCCTGACATGGAGAGAACTCTGTTGTGAAGTTTGAGACGACACTCCCATCATCGGCCAGATTTCGATGAGACTTCATATCGGGAGGAAATTGATAATCTTGCAGAGTGGTATACAGCGAACAACCTACTGCTCAACATCAGCAACACCAAGGAGCTGATCGTTGATCACAGGAATAAGGAGATAAAGACACACACTCCTGTCTACATCAGTGGAGCTGAGGTGGAGCAGGTGAACAGAGAACCTGACATGGTCATCTCACATCCCCAAGCTGTATTTCTTAAGGAAGCTTAAGAAGGAAACATTCTCATACCAAGTTCTTAGTAACTTTACAGGGGAGCAATAAAGAAGCAATCATAATCTGATAACTGAGTCCTAAATAACAGGCTGCTGAGCTATTAAACTCATGTACAGTGCTTTTATTAGCTAGTTTTGCACTGAACTAAAACTAGCTTGGACCACAAACAGACTGAACACACAACTGGTGATGCATTGAAGTGAAGTGCATTTGAGCAGTGATGGGGCCGCTTAGCTTATCTTAGCTTAGCTTAGGAAAAAAGGTGACAATGAATCTTTGAACTGAATGAAGTGATTTGAATCAGCAAAGTTATTTGTGATTTCCACCTCTCATACTGAGCCATGGTACCTTTAATACTTGGTACGCTAAAACAGTTTGTGTGCATATGTGACCTTCAGTCTTACCATCTCTTTGTTGTTCAGAGCACTGCGAAGGAGAGCCAGCTCTGCTCTTTGCTCCAGTAGTTCTTTGTTCAGGCGTTCAAACTCTTGCTGCTGCTGATTCATCTGATCAGGAGAAGTGACACCTAGTCAATATTCACCATTATTTGTCTAACACAGAAGTTTTTCAGATTGAAAAAGATATCAGGTTATCAGCTGTACTGTGTGCTGTGTTTATATGGCACAAGTTGACGAGGTCTCACTGTGTTTCTTTTCTCCTGCCGTAGTATTTCCAGCTCATTTTCCAGCTGCTGTTTGGCTCTCAGCAAATCTTCTTGGCCTTCTTTTGTACCAGACAACAACTTCACTGTCTCTGCGTTCTGCACAAACACACAGGCAACATTTCAGAGGAACCAAAAACCTCAATTTAAATAATATAACGACTCTTCCATCCATCGTCGCCGGTCCATCGCAGGGCCACATATAGACAATATGAAGCTATTTGTTTCCACTGCTTTCAGTCTTCCAGCTAGCTTCATAGCTGGAAGACTGAAAGCAGTGGAAACAAATAGCCTGGCTCTGTCCAAATGAAATATCAGCCTATAAGCAATTGTTCATGTTATAACTAGGTTATGGTTTTATGTGCTGGACTATTTTGGCTGATTTCACCTACTTCCAGTCTTTGTGCTAAGCTAACGGACTGCTGGCTGAAGCTTCGCATTTACTGTATAGATATGAGAGAGATATCCCCTCTAACTCTCCGCAAGACAGTGAAAAAATGTCAAACTTTTCCTTTACGGTCATGAAAGAAACAACAATGACGCAATGTGCACAATGTGCTGATTACCTTCTTCATTAAGTCAGCGTGACTTGTAATCAGCTCTGCATGTCTCTCTTTGAGTTGAGTGAACCGAAGCTCTGCTGCCTGAGCTCTTGCTGTGTAGAGACGATGAGATGAAGAGAACACATTATCTCAGAAATATTCAGCTACATTAATATAGCTATTTAACACCTTGACACAAATCTGTGTACTCACTGTCTGCCTCCTTGAATCCGATCTGAGCCCCGACATTGGCGACATTAGCATGCCGTAAAGCTTCCACTTCCATCTGCAGTTGTTCCTTTTCCATCATAGCCATCTGTTTGTTGGTGCGCTGCTCCTCGACCTCGGCTTCCAGACGATTCACTTTAGCCTTTAACTCAGTTACATACTTCTGAGCCTTAAAAAAAAATTAAATAAAGAGGAACGAGGAGGATATGTTTCACCTTTATTGAATAGTTTATATTGGAAATGTGAAGAAAGCAACTGGAAATTGTTCATCAACTCCTGGAAGCCAAACTTACCTCGGTCTTGATGAGCTTAAGTTCTGGTCTGAGAGCTTCTAGCTCTCTCTTCAGACTTTCATTCTCTGCTTCCTTCTGCCCAAGTGAAGCATCAGGTGGTCCCATTTGATTGAGCAAATAGTACTGTCATGAAAAAAAATAAAAAGATAGCTATGATACCAGAAAAAGAGGTGAAAAACATTCAAACCTTCTAACTTTGCTACACTTCTGTTTTTCATCAGTTTTTTTCTGGCTTTGTAGCTGAAACACTATATATGACAGAAATACAGTCATTGGAAAAGGAAGACGAGGTTTTGGATTAAAGAGCAGCGGACCACGATCCACCCGGCCCGATCAG
Organism: Micropterus dolomieu; assembly: GCF_021292245.1. NCBI lineage: Eukaryota > Metazoa > Chordata > Actinopteri > Centrarchiformes > Centrarchidae > Micropterus > Micropterus dolomieu. Next base: position 4,174,723 of record NC_060162.1, on the reverse strand, counting down.
TTGGACCAGGCACCACGGCGGGTGGGGTGATCACTCAGAGGAGAGGAAAGAGAGCTGGGATAGGAGCCAAGTTCTCCCAGCTTTGACTTAAGGCTGCTACTACAGGTCCGGTCTGGACTGGACTGTCTGGGACTCAAGTTGGCCAAGCAGCATGAATCAGAGACTGTTGTGCCCACATCTTTACAGAGACCTGCCCCATCAACATCCCAGATCAAGCACTCGGCAGGTGGTCCAAGATACATTGATGATGCTTGGTGCTCAAACACAGTCCAGATGGATTCTGTTTCCCAAATGTCAGATTTTTTCAAGAAAAGACGAAACCATATCATCATCTTGTTGCTGATGTTTACATTCTCCCCAGACGCAAATTCAAAACATGCACTGCAGAATCTTCTGGATGTTTGTAGCGTATTGTTTCATTTTATTTATTGTATATGTTACACATTAATTATCTGTTCTGTGCGTGTTGCATGAAGGGACTACAAACCTTTGTTTCGCTATACAACCATGTGTGTATAATGACAAACAACCAACCTTATAACCTTGTATTTATTGATGCATACCTGCGGCACTTCCCTAAACTCTGGTTGCGGCTCCACTTCCTCCTCCTCTTCACGTTCCTCGTTGGGCATCACCACCACTTGCTTTTTATATTCGCCCAAGGCAGCGGCGCGGAGGAAGTTTGGAGGAGCCTGTAGGGTTGTAATAAACAAAATACATGTGTAAGATGGAAAACCACACAGAACAAATGTACGTACTATACTCCCAACCGGTTACTTACATCAGGGAGATCTGGGATCTGGATGATACTTTTAAAGAACTCAATTTCTCTGGCTCTGTCGAAGAACTGTGTGAGGCTGCAGAGGAAAACACAGCTGTCACTGACAGAACTCATGAGAGATATACGAGTGTGTTCTTGCCTAATAATACTGATAACATACTTGTTAAATTGATCCCGGAACCGCTCTCGATGTCCAAGAAGAACTTCTGGAGCAATGCCTGTATAGCAGAGGTAATGGTGGATTTAAGACTTGCTCTAATGCAGTAGGGTTGGATTGAATAAAACAACATATTTCTACGTCACTCACGGCTGTGAAGTTTGAACATCAACAGGACAGAGAAGTGGTAGAGAAAGCTGCAGTCCAGTATGAGGGGTATCAGAGGCGTCAGTCTGCACTGTCCAGCTGGAGTTGTAGATTTGGCAGCATTGGCGTCCAGCTGACGCAGAACTTTATACAAGAAAAACACAACATCAAAGCCAAATTACAGGAAAATGTTGGAAGTATTCAATATTTTTCTTCTTCAACAAATACCATAACAAGTATCATCCGCTGCTGAAAATATTCCCCGAGAAATGCATTTTTTTTTTTTTTTGAGCAGCATTTAGTATAAACTACATTGAGCAGTTGCTTTAGGAAATTGTTGAGCCCTTATAAAAATAAAACTATATATTTATGAGGAATTTTTAAGTCTTCAGTAGGAACCGATGGTTCAACGTCAGAGAGCACTAAGAGACAGATGAACATGGTGTGGTTTTTTGGTCTTTTCATGGTGACAATCATAAAAATATAGAATATCACCAGGGGCATCTCATTAGAAACGGACACATTACTTTCAAGTTGGTTTTGCTATCGGATAACAATAAGCGAACCTGAATCTGTTAGAGATGTTGAGAGCGTCACCTCCCTGTGGACTCACCTGTCTCAGACATCTTCAGTCCAGCATCCAAGCAATCCAACAGTTCCTGTGTCATATCTAACCTACAGTACATTAAAACAACATTAATGAAACACATTTAACCACACATGTAATGAGAAACACAGTATTCATGTGGCAACTGCTCATAGTTGTGGGTTTTAGAAAACTTACACTTTGTTCATGTCATTTCCTGCTTCCTTCTCCAAGGTCTCGTCAGAGGCCTCCATGTTGCCTGGGATCACTTTGTGCTGTGGAGGATCAGATGGTTTTATCGTTCTCAATTTCCCACATATAATTATATAAAACAAAACAATATATATTTACGTTATACCTTCGCATGAAATTCCATTTTGAGGCAGAGGAATTTGGCAGACAAGGCAACAATGTGTCCATATCGATCATGCAAGTTTCCCTGTGAAGAAAATTTAAAGGTATCAGTAGTAGTCCATTTATTTGTACAACACAAAATAGAAAGATAAAACGTAACAATTCAAATATTGTACATTATACACTACTCTACTGTATATATTTTACATTTATAGTTTCTATTTTGTGTCTAGTTGTGTGTCCTTGTCACATTTCTGCAACTAGGGGTTAAGTGTCTTGCTCAGGGACACATTGGTGGACGTGTCAAAGTGGGGAATCGAACCCGGGTCTCTCACACCAAAGGCATGTGTCTTATCCACTGATCCATCACCAAAGAAACATTTTCCCTCTAAACTTCTCCCAGGTTTTCATTTAAATAACTGTTGCAGGCTCAAAAACACAAAAAAAATGTTCCAATATTTCACAAAAAGATACAGAGTAGAGGAAATCTAAAACTTGTGTTTCAAAACTTTGTTTTTTCATCTCTCCTATCCCTTTAATCATCTTACGGCCCCTCAGATTTATCTGTTGATTCTTTGGAGGGGCCCGAGCCCTAGGTTGGGAACCACTGGACAAACTAGTAAAGTGTATATAAAGTAGTTAAAACTAGCTAGCTAACAGGCAGGACTTTTATTTGTAGTAGTATTTTCACATTGTTGTTTTGGTACTTTTACTTTGAATAGATCTGAGTACTACTTCCGTTGTTGTGCTACTCACCCAGAGGGTGCCCATATCTTTAACGTTGCGACAGTATCTGTGAGAATCTCTTACAGCCTGTAGGTCAGACAGAAACAAGATAGATCACACATCACCAACAGGAAGAAGAACAAGAAGCTCGAGAGGATGTTTATAAATTTGATCTTACATTTTTGTGTCCGTCCCGGAGCACTTTGTGCAGCAGATAGCAGAACTTCCAGCTGATGATGGCGTTGCTGGACAGAGGCACGTTCAGAGCGTAGGACCAGAAGGTCATAGCTCCACCATCCTTATATGTTCCTATGATGATATCTTCACAGCTGTCAAGGAAACACCAAAATACTAATGCAATAATCTTAATCTAAGACTTGTGATTTAGCAAATCCATTAAATTACTGTTTGATTTTTAGCTGTGGCTCTCGTGATGACATGTTCGGTTTTTCCATCATTTTGGTCCAGACTGAAATATCTCAACTATTAAATGGATTGGACTGAACGTTTGTACAGACGTTCATGGTCCCCAGAGGATGAATCCTACTGTCTTTTCCTCTAGCTTCACCATGAGGTTGACATTTGTTATTCAAAATTAAATATTTTAAGATTTCAGATTGATTGCCATCAAATTTGCTACGAAAATGCTATGAAAACCTGTGAGAAGTTTAGAGGGAAAATGTTTCTTTGGTGATGGATCAGTGGATAAGACACATGCCACACACAGATTAATCCTAATGGTTTTGGTGATCAAGTCAAGCCAAATATCAAAGATCTACCATAAGGGGCTTTATAATCTGTACAGCATAGGACACCCTCTGTCCTTGGACCCTTGAGAGAAAAGTTTCGACAACTATTGGATGGATTGAAATTTGGTATGTTCATGTTCACCTCAGGATCAGTGGTGGAATTTACTCAAGTAATGTTAAGTACAATTTTGACACAGCTGTAGGCCTACTTTACTTGAGTATTTCAATTTTATGCAACTTGCTTCGAGTCGGCTACTTTTATCTGACATCTTCAGTTACATTACTTTTAAAAAACATGATATGATGCAGTCCTATACTACTAATCTACCCAGTAGGGTAAAACATACAGTCCCGTCCAAAACTATTGGAACATGTGACTGACAGATGTTTCTTGTTGCCCAGGTGTTGCCCTTTAGGTTCACTGTCCAAACATTAAATATCTCTGCATGACTAGTCTAAGTTTTCATCCTTGGTTCAAACCTATAAAGACTGCATTTCCTGTTAAAGAGGATAAACCAACATGAAGACCAGAGAGCTGTCTATGGGAGACATTGTCAAGCTGAGAAAAGAAGGAAAATCGACCAGAGCCATTGGACAAACATTGGGCATAGCAAGCACAACAATTTGGAAAGTCCTAAAAAAGAAAGAAACTACTGGTGTACTGAGCAACAGACGTCCAACAGGTCGGCCAAGGAAAACAACAGTAGTTGATGACAGAAATATCATGAGAGCTGTGAAGAAAACATCACCAACGACCTCTACAGTGCAGGGTGAAGGTATCACAATCCACTGTTGGAAGAAGACTCAGAGAGCAGAAATATAGAGGCCACACTACAAGATGCAAACCACTCATCAGCAGGAAGAATCATCAGAAGGCCAGATTGAAATTTGCAAATAAGTACAGAGATGAGCCGCAAAAGATCTGGAGCAGAATCTTATGGACTGATGAGACCAAGATTAATCTGTACCAAAGTGATGGAAAGGCCAAAGTGTGGAGAAAGAAAGGAATTGCTGATGATCCGAAGCATACAAGCTCATCTGTGAAGCCTGGTGGAGCTAATGTCATGGCTTGGACGTGCATGGCTGCTTCTGGAACAGGCTCATTAATATTTATTGATGATGTAACTTATGATGGTCGCAGCAGAATGAATTCAGAAATGTACAGAAACATTTTGTCTGATAATTTACGGAGAAATGCATTGAAACTAATCGGGAGGAAGTTTATCATGCAGCAGGACAATGAGCCAAAGCACACTGGACTTCATCAGGGGGAAAAAGTGGAAGGTTTTAGACTGGCAGTCAATCAGCTGACCTTAACCCAACAGAGCTGCATTTCACCTCCTTAAGAGGAGACTGAAGGGAGAAACACCCCGAAACAAACAAGAACTGAAAGAAGCTGCGATAAAAGCCTGGAATAGCATCACAAATGAAGAATGCAACAGTTTGGTGATGTCGATGGGTCGCAGACTTCAGGTAGTTATTGCAAGCAAGGGTTATGCCACCAAATATTAAATGTTATTTACTTTAAGATTATTTGTTCCTTTACTTTTGCTCACCTAAGAATGCTGTGGTCTAATACAAAGGTTGGTATGTCCTAAGTTGTTTAACACATCTAACTCTTGTCTCATACTCATCTTTTGATCTTAAACCAAAATCTCTTCAGTGAACAACAACAAAACAAAGGAATCTGCCTTACAGTTCCAGGAGGGGACTGTATCTAAACTTTACTTCACATTAAAAAATTAGATTAAAATGCTCTTACATGTATTCTTAATGATAACAACAGAATAGTATAATATTCTATAGTAATAGGACACAGTGAAAGGAGTCATTCTGCATAGGAGTCGCGTACCTTTGTTGATAAGCTACTTTAAGTACATTTAGATGATGAAACTTTCAGGCTAACACACTTTATGCCTGCATGGCTGTAGACTCGGCTAGTTTAAAGCAATTACTCCAATCCAAGTTTAAATTATTTTTGAAGTTGACTGGGAAGAGGTAATCTTGCTGATAAGTGTTGATAAAAAGGATACTGCGGACATATTTCTCTTTGGGCGGGGTTTCAGCGGACGTGAGAGTTTTGCTGATGTTGTGGAGCTGAAAGAAAGGAGACAAATTAGGACTCAACCAACTTCCTTACAAGTCAACTTCAGGCTGCCGCTTGTAGAAATAGAAAAGGCCTTTAATTAAAAACAAAAGGTCAAAGTTGGATTTAGCACAGCCGAGAAGGCTTTAAGAGTCTGTCTTAAAGCCAAATTAATAGTATAAAAGAGTTCACATTTCCTCTGAAATGTTCAAATTTACATGTTATTTGTGTTAGGGCCCTTTCTAAAATATAAATAGTAATCAAATAGTATGTGTGAGCAGGTAACAAGGCATCACTTAGCTGAATTTAACAAACTGTAAAGCTATATATCGATTCAGGATAAAAGACTTTATGCAGGCCTGAAACTTGTTTAATTTAGCCTTAATCAAAAAAAAATAATTACGTACCTGCTGTTTCCCGAACTGCTCTTTCTCCGCAGCCAAAGCCTTTTCCGTCTTATTCTCACTTTTATTCTTCGTTTTGCTCATGTTTGTTACTTTACTCCACGCAAACTAAAAGTTAAATCCACAGAGGTCCGGCTCCAGGTGTCGGCGCCTCACCTGTGCTCTCGTGCTTCTCTAGACCAATGACAGGTGTGCCAGACGCTCCGCGCGCATGCCCCGAAAAGATTCCTCTTTTAATTCGCTTTTCGCTTCTTCAAACACATCGTAATCTTCCTTAATAAAACTGACCCACAAGTACCCAAAGCATTAAAAGCTCTCCAACTTCTCACCCAATGCGTAAAACCGCGTACTGGAGTTTTGGGTTTATTAAAAGCTGCGATTGTCAGACAATAAAACACAGCTGACATGTAGTTTGTATATACATATTTTAGTAAGTAATGACACCATGAACAAGTTACACATTGTTAAGACTATTAACAACTATCAACATCTCCTGAGTCACCAGACAAATCTGTAAGCAGTGAAACTGGAAAGACAATATAAGGACACGCCACTCAACAGCCCTGTAGGACTGGTTTCACATCTCAGTCACTTTAAAAATACACACAATACAGCCTTTAAAAATCTGAGACAGGGTTTTAAAAAATACACAGCATGCATGTTAATCTCAAGTGTACCTCCCCCTCCCCAAAAGAAAGTACTGGAAATGCACTGGAACCAAATTACAAACAAGATAATATGGTGCAAAACAAATTCATGACAGTTTTTTTATCATTCAGTTTTTTTAGCTGTTTGCATAAAAACAGGTTTAGGTTCTGTGGTAACACTGATTTTTAAAACAGTCTCTAGTGCTACATAATTTAGCACATGGAGTCACTTTGGTAAATACATAAAGTTTCCCTGAAAAAAAGAATCTGTGCTTCAGTCTTTGTCAAGAAGTCCACATGGCTGGCAGGTACCATGTCGAGGGCAGGCTTTGGGTGGAGTTTCACAGGCCTGTTGGGGGGGAAATAATGAAGCTGTTATGTTTTAAACACACCCAAACTAAAAGGAGGAACAGTTCAACCAAACATTTTACACCTTTGATGCCACCACACCCCATGAACACAAATGGAGAGGTGGAGAGGCCCAGGATCATCTACCTGTGTTGGAGTAGCTGGGTGGTGGTGGGACGTCTGGCACTTATGAGAGTAAAAGGGGTCAGTGGTCCCACAGCTCATAGTAGGGCCACTGTTGTGTACGGAGCTGTGGGGTCTCGAGCTGCTGGGCTCTGAACTGGCCTCGATGACCTGCCGGGACTCTTTTAACAGCTGCTGCAGAGAACAGCTGGACACAGGGTCACCACCCTGTTAAGAGAAGGAGAGAAGTGATCAGCTGCTTTCTAACCAGGATTGAGATGAGGAGAAGCTACAGCAAGCAGCTGGTTAGCTTAGCATAATGACTGTAAACTGCTAGCTTGGCTCTGTCCACAGTAAAGTCCACCTACCAGCACCTCTAAAGCTCACAAATTAAACATGTTATATGTCAAATGTTACATCAGTACAAAAACATAAGACACAAGCAACGAGCAGAGACTCCAGGACGTCACTGCTCCCTGCCAAGAAATAGTTTGACAGATATGCCCCCATAAAACCACCACGTTTTGTTTTTAAACTTTGAGTTTTGTACAGATATTGTCCAGAAGACAAACAGCAGGTAGCAAAACTTTCTAGCCTAATTTATTATATATATATATATATATATATATATATATATATATATATATATATATATTACTTAAAGTAAGTAAATAAGTAGACTTTATTTATTTAGCACCTTTCACAGACAAGAGGGGTCACAAAGTGCTTCACAGTAAAAAATTTAATAAAATAAAACAAATAAAAAAACAACACCATATAAAATACAAAACAATATGGCTAGTTAAATGCTTGTCTAAAGGATGTGTCTTAAGGAGTTTTCTAAAAGTTTCCACAGAGTCCAATGCTCTCAAGGCAAAAGGGAGAGACTTCCAGAGCCTTGGAGCCACCACACAGAAAGCACGATCACCTCTTGTTTTATAACGTGTTCTGGGAACAGTTAAAAGGTCTTGGTCAGAAGACCTCAGACAGCGACCAGAAATGTGTGCATGCAACAGATCCTGGATGTAAGAGGGAGTTTGACCATGCAAGGCTCTGTAAGTAATGGTTAAAATTTTAAAATGTACTCTAAAACCAATTGGAAGCCAATAAAAACCATAAGCACAGGTGTAATGTGTGATCTCCTGTTGGTCTTTGACAAAGGTCTTGCAGCTGCATTCTGTACAACTTGCAGTTTGTCCATTATTAAAGCAAAGGTTTGACATTTTGAGAAATAATGAGAAGATTAATTTGACTAATTAATTTACATCACTGTTCTTAACATGAGGCGCCGTTTCCTGCCTTACACCCACAAATTGTGCCGAGAAGATTCCCAGTTCACTGTTGACGGTGCCTCGCAGATTAGCTGCTGGCAGAGCGGCAGCATCATGTAAAGGTCTCGATTTCTTCAGTCTGAGCGATGAAGGTGACGGGTTGTCCAGACAGCAGCATCCGAACTCATCCTGACTGAGACACAAACGAGGACAAACAAATCATTCATATTTTCTGTTCGTGGAGATCCTATAAGATTTAGAGACTATGTGGAATGAGGGAATGAGTGTTGTGTTGAGTTCAAGGTCAGATCAGGAAGTAGACAAGTGAAGGTTTATGTTCCCTGCTCTCAACTGCTCCATGTTTCTCGGTTATTATCATCTGGGTCTTCATTAATTTGGGTTCTGGCTGCATGAAGGCTGTTCTCTCCGATCACTGACTCAGAGACAGTAGCTTGTCTGCAGCCACAAAATGTGAATAAAACAAATAAAGAAAGCATACCCTAACAGTGCATCACTTATTAATATTCTCGCCATGTTTTCCTTGCACACTATTCACCTGCCAGGCAATCCCTGACTGCTCTTCTCTCTCAGGGCTTCACGGGAACTTTCCAGGTTCAACTGCAAAAGCTGCAGGTCGTTGCGCTGATTCTCACACACCTGCAAAACACACGCAAGCAGCATGATGTGTATATTGAATGATTTATTTACATTTCATATTGTCAGATACAAACTATCTATCAATAAAAGTCAAAGTGGAATAGGGCTGCAACTAACAATTAATTTCATTATCGATCAATCTGTCGATTGCTTTCACGATTTATCGATTAGTTGTTTGGTTTATAAAATATCACAACAATGTCGGTCAGTGTTTCCCAAAGCACAAGGTGAAATCACTCAAATGTCTACATATTCACTTTTCTGTCATAGAGGAGTAAAGATTCACATTTGAGAAGCTGGATCAGATCATTTTTAAAGTTATTTAAAAAATTACTCAAAACGATTCATCTAATAATTGACAACCAATTTATTATTCCAGCATTTGTTGTAGCTCTACAGTAGGACGGCAGTTAGGGCGTCTTTATCTTTTGTCTAGTTACGAGAGAGATACGGCGCTGTAGAGGACAGTTGGCCTCCCAAGCACCTCAGAGAAATCAATAAATTAAACCTTAACTGCATTCTTTGGAAACATAAATACAGTTTTTGCCAACTGAGATCCAAAACACACATATCCGACTTATGATATCGCTCCGCTAGCAACTACAACGCACAAGCTAACAACTTAGTGTAGCTTTATAAGATGGGGGGTGGTTACATACTCACCTCAAATCACATTTGATTGGATTCATATATGTATAAATGTTCAAGATGAGAGAAAAGAAAAGAGGAACCATGGCATAAGTCAACTTGTTTCCCACTATGTCTTTACAAACATGTGATTTAATTTAAAAAAATGATTATACACATTTTTTGTCAGTGTGTGGATTAAGTATTGGACATGACAGTGACCCAGAGTCACACAGCCATGGTGAAGAAACACTCTGAGGTATGCTGCCAAACCAGAAAGACATCTCTGACGTCAACAACAACATGCACAGGAGGAACAAGGAAAGTCCTCCCTAAGCTAATTCATACTGCTGGTTGTTTATTTTCTAGCCATGTTGTGAAGCTGAACAACAGACACTGTACCTGTCGTAGGCAGCGGAGCTCTGACACGGTGCGTTCCTGTTTGGAGCGAGCCAGTTCTAGCAGCTCATCTTTCCAGCCGTCTCCCTCCCCTGGTGGAAAGACATCAAGAGCTGCACTTATCTCAGCAGGAACAATTCTTTTTCAGGCCGGGAGGCGTCTGCAAACAACTACCGCACAGATCAAAATCAAGAGACGTAGACTGCAGACATGAAGCAGGATGCTGTTTAGTGCTAAAATCATTAGTCTGAAATCGATCAACAATTCTGATTTCTTTGAAGTTTGACTCTTTCAAATATTGGTTACAAACACGTATAACTTATAATGAATAAGATAATAATGAATCCAATAAAATATGTAGAGAATAATCAAGGATCACAAAACACATAAGATCGGTAAAATAATATCAATAAAAAAAACACAACAAACAATTTAAAAACAAACATGCGGTGGATTAATATTCTTAATAAATAAATACATGCAATGAACAAATAAAATCCTACAACAGATAACACTTATGATGACAATTAATAGTTTGGGAACACAGACAGCTAGAGAATTAATTTGTTGTGCTGTAGTTTAATGTACCCGCCAAGGCCAGATCTCTGCGAAGCAGCTGGAGCTCCTGTTTGAGACGGATGATCTCCTCCCTCTGTGTGCTGCTCTGTGTTACCTGCTGCTGCAGCTCCTCTACAACCACAGAAGGACACAGGAGAGAAGACATATACAGCTGAAATGATTAATAGTTAATTAATTAATTAGGCAATCGAGCCCCTCGTGTTCCAGCTTCTCAAATGTGCAGATTCGCTGCTTTTCTTTGTCATATTTAATGGAAAATTGTTTGTTTGGATTTTGGGCTGTTGATCGGAGAAAAAAAAAAAAAAAAAAAGACATTTGAAGACATCACCCTGCCCTCTGGGAAATTATGTCACCAGACAAAATGATTAATTAGAAATCAAATCTATCAATAATGAAAATAATTGTTAAGACAATCTACTACAGTTAATTTTGTTTCTTGGCTTTAAGACCGGTGGTATGCTTGAAGTCTAAGGTCTAAGGGAACAGTGCTTATATCTGTTCCAAATGGTCACACCAGGGCATAAAGCCTAACGATGCAATAATTATGTATTCAACATCTACTGTTTATAATAAAATGCCCAAATAAATACTTTGTTGTTTGTAGTCTGATTAAGAGTTTTAAGATGACTGATATAAAGTGTGACACATGTGTACGTATGGAACTGAAGTTTTACTCATGTACCTTTAAGGTGCGTGACCTCATGCCTGGCCTCTCTATAACGCCGTTTATTTTCCTCCAAGTCTCTCATGAGTTTGTTTTCCTGTGAGCGGCTGTCCGTAAGCGATGTTTCCAGATCTCGTAGGCGCCCTGCGAGGTCGGCTATATGACCCGAGGCTTCAGTCACATCCTTGTCCTGATGGAGGGGGCGAAAAGCACATTTACCAAATAGCAGAATATCAGAAAGTCCTACACACAACTTCACTTAATGCTGATCTGTATTTATGGAAATTACACATAAAAACTAGTACCTTGAGTTTGATCAGGGAGCTCAGTTCTTCCTCCCTGACCTGCAGAGAGCCGACTTGAGTGGACAGAGCCATGACCGTGGAGTTGAGACTCTGGTTCTTCTCCTAAAAGACATTACATTCATTTTTATCCAAAGCAACTTATAATTGCAATATATGTCAGAGGTCGCATTCCCCACAACTAGGGGTTAAGTGTCTTGCTCAGGGACACACTGGTTATGTGTCGCAGTCCTACTTTACAAGACTGTTCTCTACTGAGTATGAAATGTATGAGAAGAATTAGTACTTAGTAGTAAGGAATACACTTATAGCAAGTAATAATACATAATTTACTTCATAATTTCATAATTCATTCTTATCCTCCTACATACAAAGACGTCAACTATAAGTCTATGTTTGTAGTAAAAGCAAGAAATGTGGATTAATCCACTGCTTAAAATAGTTCCCAACAAATGCACTATTTCTATTTTATAGAGAATATAAATGTGTAATAATGTTGAAATGGTACCTCAAAGTCTTCACATCTTTGGCTGATGTGCTGCTGTTTCTGCTCCAGCTCACACAGCTGCTGTCGGGCAGCGCTGAGCTCCTTCTGGACTTCCTCCTCCCTGGTTTCCACCACCCAAACACGTTTAGTCAGGACTCTGATCACCTCATTACGCTTCTGCAACTCATCTGCACAAACAACAAGAAAAGAGCTAAAATACTTTTGATAGCGGACTAATTGTTTCAGTAATTTTTTACATTCTCAGATTTCCAAAGGTGACAATTTGCTGCTTCTCCTTGTCAAATATTAAACATAATTTAATATTTTTGGCTTTTTAACTGTTGGTAAAGATAAAATAAGGACTGTAAAGACGCCAACATAGGCTCTGGGATGTTGTAAAAGTTTATAGATAAAACAATTAATCGATTTGGATCTGTTCTGTATCAAATAAAGAAAGATATCTTTTGTGTTCCCAGTGTCCTCACCATCCAAACGGGCGCACCTCTGCTCCAAGCTGAGCACCCTCTGGCGGTCTTGTTCCCAGGCGTGAAGCTGCTTATGATGGGAGGCGGCCATGGCGTTCAGCTCCTTGTCCCGGTCCTTCAGCTCAGCCATCAGCAGCTGCAGCTCCCTCCTCTGCCTCTGGATTGTGGAGCCACTCAGGTCATTCACCGGAAACTTTTGCAAAGCACACAGAGAGACACATAAAGTTAACAGCAGATAACCTTGTTTCCATCTCGCTGGCCAACCATGGCCCGATGAACCACATATCTGATTTATCATAGGCTGGATGTCCTTCCCGAATGCAACCCTCCACATTTATCCCGGTTTGGGACTTGCAATGAGGTGCATTCCACATGGCTGGGGAGCAAAATTAATTGACTAGTTGATTGATATAATATGGATCAACAACAATTTTGATAATTGATTAATCGTTGAATTCATTCTTTAAAGCAAAATTGACAAAATTTAACTTGTTCCAGCTTCTAAAATGTGAATATTTGCTGGTTTTCTTGACAGACAATTAAATAACTTTTAGGCAAAACAAGCAATCTCAATTTGTCAGTTTGTCATGTGTCCTTTTTACAGACCAATAAATTAATAGGAATATTGGAGAAAATAATTGGCAGACTAGTCGATAAGGAAAGTTTAGTTGCACCTTTATTTAGCAATATAAGCAAGTATTTACATTTCTGTGCCAAAACAACACAATTTCAGTAAACTATGTAAACATTTATACTGTTTATATGACTTTTTTTACATGTTTATATTCTGGAAACTATGGATAATGGTGAACAACCAGACCCGAGTTAACACTGTTAACTCTAATTAAATAAAACACATTGGTAACGTTGCATGTTTAACAGGTCATATTTTTGTGACACAACTTAAGTTGAAGTGAACGATAAGTTTATTAATCTATGTGTCGAGCAACAGGGGACAGTTTTTATGATTTTCTTCATCTTAAATGATACTAAACTTTCTTTTCTTTAGGTTATGGAGTGAGCAATCTGAAGAGAAAACCTTAGACTTTATAGATAATTAATCATAAAAATAATCACCAGCTTAATTGATAATGAAAACACTTTATGCCAAACAGTGGATCACTTCACAAATCTGAGGTAGAACATTTAAAACAATTATGAAAAAATCTTTCTTTAACAAATACACACGAGTAAAATTAAGTAAAATCTTTTTTTCAGTCCTTTATCCTCAACAAAATAAATATTTTAATAGAAAAATTAAGTGCTGATTCAAATTAATTAAATTTAATTAAGATTTATTGAACATTTGTTATATTGTTGTTGAGGAAAATTATATCACAATAATTATCATTATTGTTTTATTGACACAGCCCAAATGCAGAGTACAATCTAATATACATTTTACCTCAGCCAGTAACGTGTTGTTTTAGGTGAAAGTTTTATTAATGAAGGACATGTAACCTGTACTCTTCTTCTTCTATCCTCTTACAATTATCTTGTATCGTTTGCACTTTTTGTTAACTCTCACTTCTTTCCCTAGGTATTTATCCCATTGATGCCATATGTGCCATTAGCGCTTACCAATATTTATTGCTGCTCTTACTAGTATGTATTGTCAGTTGTAGATCTCGTGATGTATTTGATGCTCTGTTGATGATAAAACTGTCTGCCAAATGAGTAAATGTAAATGTAAACAGAAAAATACATTAGGTTCTGCTGTAGCTTTCAGAGCGTGGCTGATGTTTAGCGGGGTACAGTTTGTCAGAAGTGTCATTTACAATGATATATCGCCCTCGTGAGTGCAGGGATCGGCCAACCGATTAATCGGTCTATCACTAGTGTGGGGAACAATGAACCTGGAGCTTCAGGGTTGGTGCCTGCTCGCCCCCAGTCAGTAATCCAAATTTGATCTCACCTCTGTGTGCTGCGAGCTGGGGGGACGGAGGGTATCTGCTGGGATAGGAGGAGGTGTTATTGTGGCCCACTGTTTTGCTGTGAAGTCCATCTTGAAGCTGGGTGGGACAGAGGGTTGGCTAACATCCAGTGAAGCATCAACATTTTTCTATAAAGTGACACATATATACATCACAACAAGACAACATGATGCCATCTGCATTTATTTAGTATGTGGATTTAACAGACATGTCACTGACCTGCTTAAGAGGAGTGCTGTGCCAGAGCTCAGCTGACGTGTCTGAAACAAAGTCAAAGTGGATGTTGGATGGTTTAAACGTTCCCGTATACATTTCAAACAAATTAGTTTAATGGGACTGTTGTTGGTAAAGACAGTGATGATGGGAGTGTTTACCATTTGACCAGGGGAAAAAGTTTGAGACTCTTCCAAAAGTTCTTCCATTTGATGGGGAAAGTCTTTTCACTTCGTCCATCACATCGTTAACAGTTACCCACTAATATAACACCCAGTTCCTCCTTGTTTCTTCTCCAGCAACCCCCTGCGTTATGTCACCGTCATTGTTGTTGTTTGGAGCATCATCTTCTAGGGGGGCATGGCAGAGTTTGCTAGCTTTTTACCGCGAACTCACCGCCTCTGCAACTAAATCTAAAGTTAACTAACACTCAGCAAAATAGGCTAAACAACTTCAACGCGTATATCATTACAAAGACGCTCCAAAACTCACTTTAATATCGTTAGCTGATTGTAAAAATGTCTCTAGAAAACTTAAACTGCTAGCTAATTTAGCTTCTGGGAGAGTTTAACTTTTGAACGTTATTGAGGGAGGGTAGGGGTAAACAGGGATTGGACAATAACGTCACGCCAACGGACTTCCGCAGTTATTTTCTAGACTTTATAAATATATTAATAATTTAAATGATTTTTTTTTTTTTTTTTACAGAATATCTAAAATTATATAACTGAGTGTATAATGAGTGTCACTAGTTTTGGAGAACTCGAAGTTAGACTGATTAATTCTCACTTCCGTGTATGTTGACGTTACCTTGAAACACACAGCCTAGAAAGGAAGTCAGCAGACTGTAACGGTGATTTTCAAAATAAAGGTTCCCGAAAAGTACAAATACAGTTTTTTTATTGTCATAAATTTTGGAAAGTAATATTGAAAATGTGAAATTTCAGTCCCAAAAGGCACTCACTCAAACTGTCATTTACTCAACTCAGCTGGTATCAAATTGCATTCAATAATTAATATATTTTCTCCAACATTCACATGATTAAATTTAACCAAATGAATTGAAATGTGTAAGAATGTCTAGATGTGGTTCCTGTTGTAAAAACTTCTCACCCTCCCAAACATAAACAGTTCAACATATTCTGCTCTTGCTATCACTAATTAGTAGTGATGGAATATTGAAATATTTTTATGGTACTTATACTTGTCAATGAAACATATCAATCTAATTAATAAATTATTATAGATTAAGCTACCCAGCTGCAACAGCAGTGACGCTTCCTTATTTCCACCTAATTTGTGAAAAATCAAACAAATTGTTATTGTATTATTTTTCCATCGATTGACTAATCATTTTAGTTCTAAAGTAAAATTAAATCCGCTTTTTGCAAACATTTTATTTGTATGTATGACTTATGTCATGAATTAGGCCTAATTCTAAAAAGGAAATATTATACATTATACATATATACATTTAGAAATGATATAGCATCTGTACCAACTTTGCCCTGGATCCTTGTGCGACTACTGTTGGCCAGGCCTATTTCTCCTCTAACTTGAGAAACAGTAATGGAGCTATACATACTCTGTTTCAAAAAGAAATAGTCTCTGTTACAAATGTTGTTCCTTACTGGAATAACCTTACTACAAATCTGGACTGGAGGAAAATGTGGTGCTTTCCTTCCAAATATCTAATTTTAAATAAGGTTAAGGAAGTGTCTTTTAAAATGTTGCATCGCTATTATCGCTCCAAGGTATTTCTCCGAAGATATAAGAAGGACATTGATGTGGACTGCTCATTTTGTCAAATGGCTCAAGAACAACTGCATCATTTATTTTGGACTTGTCCACACTCTTGCACTTTATGGCAAGATATCTGTACATTTATCTCCCAATATATTGACTCTGAATTCTGTTTTTTTTACACACCCTTACACCAATGCAAATCATTTCTATATCATCAATTTTATGGTATTGCTGGGAAAATCACATATTCACAAATCTAAGCTCCCCAACCATAAACCTTCCTTTGCCATTTTTGAAAACGTAGTCAAACATTACATTAAGACAATCCTATACTTACTTACCTATATTTTCTGTCAGCCCTATGCTCCCCTGGTATTGTCTGCTCTTGTGTATTATGTGTTCACCATACTGTTTGTCAAAAACTACTACAAAAAAAAGCATCAATAAAAACAATCTCTTGTTCCACCCTCCAGTCCAGATAGAGGCGGTAATGGGTCTCCGGTCTCCAAACTAGTTTTCCAACCGCCATTAAACACTGAAAAAGAAGAAGCAGCAGCAGCAGGGGCCATATGGATGAGAGGAATAAATGAGACATATATGTTAGAGAACATTAGGAAAATCAATAGGGAAAGTAGAGAAGTGGTCATTCAAGTGGGGATTTAAAATATCAACAAGCAAATCCTGTTATATGGTGTTCACAAACAAGCGAAAGTGTCATGTAGAAAAGCTTTTTCTATATCAGCAGCCAATGGAAAAAGTAAATGAATTGTATTTGGGATTGTGGTTTGATAGTAAATACACATGGAAAACACACATAAAGCAATTGGAAACTAAATGCAAACAAGTTATTAATTCACTGAGAGCGGTGACGGGATGTGACTGGGGTGCAGATAAACAGTCACTAATTGACATATATAGAGCATGCATGAGGTCATCAATAGATTATAGTTGCATAGTATATGATGCAGCAGCAAAAACAACATTGGAAAAAATTAATAAATTACAATACAGAGCCTTACGGATATGCATTGGAGCCATTAAGACAACTCCCATTAACACAATACTCATAGAAGCTGGAGAGACACCACTGGAGTTAAGAAGAGAGAAACCAGCACTAGCATATTGGGTCAGATTGAAAGGAAGTGGGAAAGAAAACCCTGCAAAGGAGATAACAAAGGATTGTTGGGAATATTTCAAGTTTCGGGGGCATGGGTTTGGATGGACCGGGGAAAAGAGAGTCAGGGAATACAGAATGGAAGCATTAGATTTCACCACACCCGATCCAGTCAGTAACAATCAACCTTGGCTCTATCCAGACGTAAAAACAGATTTTAGTATACTGGAAAATAAAAGAGGATGGGGAATAGAGG
>NC_060162.1:4153718-4156861 GCF_021292245.1 Micropterus dolomieu | reverse complement strand
TCAGATTTAGATGGACACATCAAATCAGCGTTATATGCAGATGATGGGGCCGTATGGATGAGAGGAAGAAATGAGACATATGTGTTAGAGAACATTAGAAAAAGCAATAGGGAAAGTAGAGAAGTGGTCATTTAAAATATCAACAAGCAAATCCTGTTATATGGTGTTCACAAACAAGCGAAAGTGTCATGTAGAAAAGCTTTTTCTATATCAGCAGCCAATGGAAAAATTAAATGAATTGTATTTGGGATTGTGGTTTGATAGTAAATACACATGGAAAACACACATAAAGCAATTGGAAACTAAATGCAAACAAGTTATTAATTTACTGAGAGCGGTGGCGGGATGACTGGGGTGCAGATAAACAGTCACTAATTGACATATATAGAGCATGCATGAGGTCATCAATAGATTATGGTTGCATAGTATATGATGCAGCAGCAAAAACATTATTGGAAAAAATTAATAAATTACAATACAGAGTCTTACGGATATGCATTGGAGCCATTAAGACAACTCCCATTAACACAATACTCATAGAAGCTGGAGAGACACCACTGGAGTTAAGAAGAGAGAAACTAGCGCTAGCATATTGGGTCAGATTGAAAGGAAGTGGGAAAGAAAACCCTGCAAAGGAGATAACAAAGGATTGTTGGGAATATTTCAAGTTTCGGGGGCATGGGTTTGGATGGACGGGGGAAAAGAGAGTCAGGGAATATGGAATGGAAGCATTAGATTTCACCACACCCAATCCAGTCAGTAACATTCCACCTTGGCTCTATCCAGACGTAAAAACAGATCTTAGTATACTGGAAAAGAAAAGAGGAAGTGGGAATACGGACTAGCAGCTATCTGAGAAACAGTTTCCATAATTATCTAAAAATCTATACAGATGGATCTAAAAACAAACAGGAATGTGTGGGAATTGGAATAAATATACCAGAATTCAAAATAAATATCTCAAAACGATGATCAGATAGGCTATCTGTATATTCAGCATACAGTTATTATAGCATTACAGTGGGTTGAAGAGGTCAGACCTGATAGGGTGATATTATGCACAGACTCCTTAGCAGTTATTAAAAGCATTCAGTCAATGACATCTGTCAGAGAAGACCTGCTGATAGAAATGTTTCACAGCTTATTAAGATTACATCGGGGAGGGATAGATGTTCAGTTTTGCTGGGTGCCAGCTCATGAGGGAGTAAATGGAAATGAGATTGCAGACAAACTAGCAAAAGAGGCATTACAAAAGGAAATAACAGTTCAAATACCTCTAGGAAAAGGAGAAGGAAAAACAGCCATTAAGAAGAAAGATACTGAAATATGGCAGAAATGGTGGGAGGAAGACAGGAAAGGAAGGAGTTACTATAAAATACAAAAGTCTGTCAGTAATAAAAATTATAGCGAAAGGAGCAGGCGGGAGGAAATTATTATGACAAGACTAAGAGTAGATCACACAGGACTGAGTGGCACCTTGGTTTTATTGGGGAAAAGGAAGAGTGAAAAGTGTGAAAACTGTGGGCTTAAAGAAAATGTTGAACATGTCATTTTGCACTGCGTATTGTTTGAGTTGGAAAGACAGATATTTCAAGATAGGGTTCAGGAAGCAGGGCGGGACTGGAATCTGATGGGGGTGTTGGGAACAGAAGGAGAAGAAAAGGGTATAAGAATCACCAGGAAGGCATTATTTAAATTTCTTAAAGACACTGGGTTGGTGAGCAGAATATGAGAGCACCTTATTGAGGTTGATAGCTGAGTGATATGATGTTACACACTCCAGTACAGTAGGTGGCGGTATGCACTTAAAAGTTGTTTGCAATCCGCCATAGAAGAAGAAGAAGAAGAAGAAGAAAAACACCCTCCCAAAGGTGGAACCAAAGTTACCAGCAGTTGTACCACACGGAGGTATTTCAGCAGGAGCCGGAAGTGAGTTAAAGTTGTGGCAACGCGCGGAATAGCTGAAGTTCTGAGTTAATTTAGTATTTGTGGAAGATTTGTGAGTTTATTCAGGTAAACATGGCATCTAAACGTAAATGTGACGCCACGGTTCCTGCGGAGGAAAGTGACCAACTGCTCATCCGCACGGTTAAAATCCACAAACAGCTGGATGCAGGTTTGAGAATGTGTAAGAACACTGAAAGTGGATGATAAATTAGCTCCTTCATGCAGTTTTTCAAATCAGGATCCACATTCACAAATCTCAGATCACAAAATAAAATCTGGGAACAAAGTCATAATTTATATTCCACATTTAACGCCTTTCCTCATTTAATCAGAACACATGGGGGGGGGGGGAGCAGAAAGGGTTAACAGCCCAACCTGCATCTTTTATGAGGGCTGTGATTAAGTTTCTTACTACAGGATTATGTAAATACACTCAGTGTGATCACGTCATCAAACAGAAACACACTGTTCAGGATTCAGATTAAAAAGAGAGATGGGTATATGTATCGACCTGTTGTATTCAGATCATATGACACCCATCAGCTTGTCCTAGGTAAACATTTTAATGGAGTAATTTCCTGTCATCCAATGGGTATTATGTCTTTATCAGGCAGTTAAGTAGTCTGTTCTGCTTCTGCTCTACTTCACAGAGTTGATCAGCAGAGCTCAGAGGTTCCCAGTGGTCAGTCTGCCCAGCAGCATCAAACAGACCTGGACTCCATATTTATGGTGTGTAAATGTACAAGCTCAGCAAGTTCCAGAGAGTTCTGAGTCCAGATTACCCAGAATGCTTAGAGAGGGAAGATGAGGAGTTGTTGGACGGTGAGGAGGAGGAGCAGAGGAGGAGCAGCAGAGAGGCATTTCTGAAGATCACACTGCACTTCCTGAGGAGAATGAAGCAGGAGGAGCTGGCTGAGCGTCTGCAGAGCAGTAAGAGGATTTGAACAGATTTAACATGATGGAAAGAGGAAATGGAGGCAACATGGGAGAAGTTTCCATTTCAAACTCTGCTGTTAATATGATGCACACATTTGGATCAGATCTATGAATTCTTCTGGGCTGAAACTCAGAAACTGTTCACAGCTGATGAGCTGAAGAGATTTCATGGAGGAGGAAAATAAATACCATCTTGATGTCTTAAAGTTTACATTTATCAGATTTACTGTAGCATCCACTTATTAATCACATTTCTTCTT
>NC_060162.1:4146356-4153618 GCF_021292245.1 Micropterus dolomieu | reverse complement strand
AATAAATATCTCAAAACGATTATCAGATAGGCTATCTGTATATACAGCAGAAATAGTGGCAGTCATTATAGCATTACAGTGGGTTGAAGAGGTCAGACCTGATAGGGTGATATTATGCACAGACTCCTTAGCAGTTATTAAAAGCATTCAGTCAATGACATCTGTCAGAGAAGACCTACTGATAGAAATGTTTCACAGCTTATTAAGATTACATCGGGGAGGGATAGATGTTCAGTTTTGCTGGGTGCCAGCTCATGAGGGAGTAAATGGAAATGAGATTGCAGACAAACTAGCAAAAGAGGCATTACAAAAGGAAATAACAGTTCAAATACCTCTAGGAAAAGGAGAAGGAAAAACAGCCATTAAGAAGAAAGGTACTGAAATATGGCAGAAATGGTGGGAGGAAGACAGGAAAGGAAGGAGTTACTATAAAATACAAAAGTCTGTCAGTAATAAAAATTATAGCAAAAGGAGCAGGCGGGAGGAAATTATTATGACAAGACTAAGAGTAGATCACACAGGACTGAATGGCACCTTGTTTTTATTGGGGAAAAGGAATAGTGAAAAATGTGAAAACCGTGGGGTTAAAGAAAATGTTGAACATGTCATTTTGCACTGCATATTGTTTGAGTTGGAAAGACAGATATTTCAAGATAGGGTTCAGGAAGCAGGGCGGGGAATGGAATCTGATGGGGGTATTGGGAACAGAAGGAGAAGAAAAGGGTATAAGAATCACCAGGAAGGCATTATTTAAATTTCTTAAAGACACTGGGTTGGTGAACAGAATATGAGAGCTCCTTATTGAGGTTGATAGCTGAGTGATATGATGTTGCACACTCCAGTACAGTAGGTGGCGGTATGCACTTAAAAGTTGTTTGCAATCCGCCATTAAAGAAGAAGAAGAAGAAGAAGAAGAAGAAGAAGCAGCAGAAGAAGAAAAAGAAGAAGAAGTGCTCTTCCTCCGAGCACCAGGGGGCGCTGCTGCACGTTAACGCTGCGCATCAGTCGCTTTAGCAACTAAAGCAAGAAGCGCTACTAGGCGTGCTCAAAGTACGCCTTCTGAACCTTATTCAATAAGAATGGTTTTCTAAAAGTCAAACTAAAGTTAATAATGCGAGCGGCTTCACTGACCAGACAGCAGTTTTAAGAGTATATTTCCCGGGGTATGTAAGTCGACATTTCTTATATCTTTATCCAGTTATTCAGCAGCAGAGCAGTTAGCTCAGTTAGCATGCTAAGCTAAGGTGCTAACGGTGACAGCTGGGTGAGTCAACCTGATGAATGAAACCACAGAAACTAAACTCGGGGATATATATTATGTTTGCAGCAAGGTGCAGTTTGTCTACGTGTTGATACTATCCACGTGATATTTAAATATCTGTCATTATATAACAAGTATTGTTACTAAACGGTGTGTTTTTAAATCACCCGCATGTGTTAGCCAGCCAAAAGCTAACGTTAGTTCTGCTGATTTCTTGAAATGATATCAAGCCAACTGTTAAATGCTCTGCTGCAGTTGTGCATTAAATTAGCCCCATGTGGGCTCACATAGGAGCTATTTCAGTTCACAAAAGTCTGTGTCATGGTGTTAGCTAGCTGCTGCTCATGTGTCCGAGCTGTGCTGACAGTAAATTGGCCGAGCAGGCTTGCATGATGAAATATTGGTTCACTCATGCCTCAGTGATAATAATAAATCTGAAGATATTTTATCACTTTAGGTGTTGATGTGGCGTGCAAACGTTAGGGTTTTGTCCATTAATTTATCTTATAGTATCATTTACACCAGTCTACACTTAGGGATATGTTCATCAATGTTATCAAGATAAAATATTTCATATCATTAGATATACATAATTATCACAATAATAATATTTTTTTTTCTAGTTTAAAGGCAGATTTTTTGAGTTAAAATTGAAGAAACCAGAGGGTTAAATGTGGCTTTAAACTTTTCTTTATGGTCAGAACAAACACTTTTAAAAAACCTGAGGCAGAACATTGAAAACTATTCTGATAAAATATTTTTACAACAAATACACAGGAGTAAAATAAAGTAATATCTATTTTTAGTCAGTTTTCCTCAACAAAATAAATGTCTTCAGTCATAATGTGCTTGTCACCAAATATAATACTTTTATATATTTTGAGCAAAGGTTCAAAACGAAGACTTTATTGAGTAAAACTGTACAGAAAAAAGGTGATATTTCACACAACAAATGTATAATTTCATGAATTAAATGAAGTATTGATGAGCTGCACACAGTTTTTATTGTTTTATATTTGGGCTTGAGGAGGGTGTCAAGTCAGTTCAAGTCAAAAGGCTCAAGTCCAAGTGAAGTTACAAGTCCTTGGTTTTAAAGTCAAGTTGCAAATCTAAAGTCATCATTTTTGTGACT
Source organism: Micropterus dolomieu (assembly GCF_021292245.1). Classification (NCBI taxonomy): domain Eukaryota; kingdom Metazoa; phylum Chordata; class Actinopteri; order Centrarchiformes; family Centrarchidae; genus Micropterus; species Micropterus dolomieu. The sequence continues at coordinate 4,151,225 of NC_060162.1, read as the reverse complement.
GCAGTCTGACTTGAATCCAAACTATGAGCAGAGCTGAAGCTAAGACATTCATTAGAACATGAATAATACATGCACAGTCAGTGTAGCAGGAGTATTGGGATGATGATGAAACTGGAAGACTATCTATATACTGTATAAAATAAAGTAAAATATTTTCTCAGTCCCTTTTTCCTCAACAAAATAAATATCTGAATTGAAAAATTAAGTGCTGATTTGTTTGTGATTCAAATGAATTAAATCATACAATTATTGAACATTTGTTAAATTGTTATTGAGGAAAATAATTTTGCGACCCAGCCCGACCTTTAATTTGTTTCACAGTATCATTTACAGTAGTCTACTCTGTATGTGTCCTTTGCAATAAATGTGTCTTGTCTTTTTATCCAGATAATTGAGTGATGGCTACTACTGAGATGGAATCTGGTTCTTCAGAAAGCAGATCAGAGCATGTGACTTATGACCCTGATTCGAAATACCCACTTAAAGTTCTTTACTGTGGAGGTATATAACATTTTACTTAGTTTGGCATATTTGAGATTAAGGCTGCACAATTAATAGATATATTATCAAAATTGCAATATGGCCAAGTGCAATGTCCAAATAGCGGATGCTGCAGTTGTTTTTGATGAAGGTTAAATTCTGTGACAAAACAGAATTATAAGGAAATACTGTAGAGCTGCCTGTTTGAGATGTATTTTGGTGCCTTTTTTAAAATGTGATCGTGTAACTTTTTTCCCTTCTCTCTCTGCAGTTTGCTCTCTGCCTACGGAGGTAAGTTTTATTATCAAACAATTAGGATATTCTCTCATGTGGCCCAGTTCACTAAAGCAGTGGTTCTCAAAGTGGGGTCTGGGAACCCTTACGGGTCCTTGAGGGCTCCATGAGGTCCCCAGCAAAAAGGGGAATCTCTTTTTTTCCCCCACTATAATTCCATCCATAAGTAACACAATGATAGAATATGACTATTTTGGTCATGCGTTTCATATACTCGCTGTAATTAAACAAGCAAAAGCAAAAACTCTTTATCAGATGGGGGTACATGGTCTAATTTGTGTCAGTTTAGGGTCCTTGATGTGAAAAAGTTTGAGAACCGCTGCACTAAAGATCTTACAAATATGCCGTTTGAGCAGTTCTTTAAGGTATAACTGAATCTTCACTGTTGTGTCTGCAGTACTGTGAGTACATGCCTGAGCCGGCCAAATGTAGGCAGTGGCTTGAGAAGAACTTTCCAGATGTATTTGCCAGGATGACTGTAGGAGGTGAGTGCCATTTTAAGATTTCAGCCAACAATATTTTTCTTCAGTTATGTGGGACTAAATAGTTTGGTAATGTTGTGCTACAGCCTATGTTTGTGTATTCCTATCACTTAAAAGGCTGCACTACATAATAATAACGGCGTGTGTTTAACCCATAATAATAATATTAGTAATAAACACAATAGATTTGACTTTTATAATGCTTTTCTAAGTACTTAAAAATGATTAGATCAGCATTATATATATATATATATATATATTTTACATTAGTTATGAAGAGGAGAAAACAGGATATCCTTAAGGTGTGAGATTTAGTTAAATTTTACTGTTTTCCCCACTTTCCAAGAGTCGGTAGCTAATAAATTTATTAGGAGACACCTTTTTTATGCATTTGGTGTCGTCTGAAGTTGTTAGACAGCAATATTAGGCTATCGTGCCTCAACTGCTGAGTGGAGCAAAAAACATAATCATGATCCCATCTAGGACTTGAGCAAAACTAACCAAGTAAACTAAGTGGGGGTGCCTTTTTCCAAGCTTTGTCTGAGGAGAGGCCCACAATTTTAGACTTTGAAACCTCCTGCTCTATAACAGCTTATTCCTGCTCTTCACTGCAGCTACATGATATTAAATCCAGCACTTTATGGTTGAATTTAATTAAATATAATTTAAATAAAAGGCCATTAAGTAGAATTTTTCTTCTTGTCTTGTGCATCATTTTATACACATTAACCCCAAAAGTCAACCAGATGTACTGGAACAAAGTTTGGCTGCACAGCATGAGTTTGTAATGACTGAGTGGGTCAGTGGGGTTTAAGAGATTAAACACATTTTGATTTTTGAGTGAAGAAAGTACGCCTTCAGTTTGTTAGAGCTCTGCATTGTTTGCTTACCTACAGGCATTAATCACAGCGTAATAGATTTTCATGTCCAGCACAAAACACAGGGTAAAAGATCCACTTCAGAAGACCCCAAAAAGCTGTGTATATACTGTAAATGCAGCAGTCTCACTGGAGAGCCCTAAAGCTGTGAACGATTTTACTCCAAAACAAGAAGAAGTTATATAAAATTTACATTATTAAAGTCACAAATTTGTGAATGTGTACATTTTAGATCAAAGTCTGACAGTATAATGTTTGTTACAGTGTGTGCAGAGTGACAAATGGAGTCGTCATGAGGTTAAATCTGAGGTCTGAAGGTCTATAATGGTGTTACACTTAAGGAAACACAGCCACAGCTAGTTTAGCCGGTATATCCAGGTTTATACATATAGTACTTATCCAAAAGTTTGTTGCCGGATTAGTTTTAATGTTTTTCTATTTTCCTTCTGTCCTACTGGCCCGGCAGCGAATGCACCCAGGCAGGACCCCGGCATTGGAGATGCTCCCCCTGGAGGCGAGGAGGAGGAGAAAAAGAAACAGAAGAGAGGTATGCTGTCAAGTATAAGGACATTTTGAATCAATGTTATTAGGCTTATTATAGGATGCTATGGTTTTTGTTATACATTCAAATATTGCAGTACCCTCCACAATGTTTGGGACAAAGGCATAGCTTTTTAAAGATGATTTGCCTCTCTGCTCCACAATTTTAGATTTGTAATCAGGCAGGTCACACGTGGTTAAAGTAAGCAGTGTGAAAACTTTATAATAGTTGGAATAGTTTTCTATTTTCTCAGCCGTATAATGGTGTTCCTTGACTTTTTTATTAACACAGCTGTGGTCCTTATGTTGACTAAACAGACACCACAAGGGGACCAAAAGCATAGACTGCTGAGAGCTCCCTTACATATGCTCTATAGCAGCAATTAAACACACCCGAGTAATCACAAACACCTGTGAAGCCTTTGTCCCAAACATTATGATGTCTGGACATAGAGAGAGGACTATGAAAAAAGTGCTGTAATTTCTACATGGCAATACCAAAATGTTTAAAAATGCCTTTAATAAAATTTGGGAATGAAGGCTGTAACCACATGTGAAGGTTTGATTACAAATCTAAAACTGGAGTATCAAGGCAACAAACACTATGGAGGGCACCGTAGTTCTAGGTGCCAATCGAAAGTGTTTTCATAGGATACCTGCCTTGTTTAAGTTTTAATCCTGGAGATTTCAGTCCTCATGGATTTGGTGACAACTGTTGTAACTTCTGGTAACGGCGGGTGTGGCTTAATATGTAAAACACCTCCTTGTGTAGCTGCTTTGTCTGAAATAAAGAGGTCAGTAAAAATACTTGGAATTGCACAAGGCATGCAAAGTTTTCCGAACAGCAGCAGGGCACAGTAACAGTTTTGGTAAGTTTTCTGAGAAGGTGAATGTGTGCAGCTCACTGTGGCTGTTCCTCCTTTTTCTGTTATTCCTATTTAGACATATTTTAAAAAACCCCCACAAAAAACCCAGATCTATCAGAAAAAGCCAAAAGCAACTGTTTTGGAGACACATTGAACCATCACTAGCCTTTTGTCACAGTCAGTTAAATGATTTTCATGTGAATCCGCAGCAGTAGGACATGTTGAGTTAGCATTATCAGTAACTCAATACAGCTCTGTTACGGCTGTAGGAGAGGGAACATGAGACGCTGAAACTGATAGCAGTGAAATAAAATTAAACGGTAACGCTGAATTACATCCTGCATCGTTTCCTGTGAAGCCATCATTCTTGTGAAGGCAATTTGAAACCAGCTCAGGATTCAATTAAAACCACTGCTACTTATAGCTAGTAAGCAACCCTGGATAAATGACAGCATTCACGGCCTAAAAAGGGAACGCAGGAAACCAGAGTGGAGATGGAAAAAGTCCATTACCTCAGCCTGAAGGATTTATTAATTAACTACAATAACATGGTTAAGGATGCAAGAACACACTATTTTTCTGAACTCATTACTACACATAAACACAATCCCAGGTTTCTGTTTAAGACAGCTGGTAAACCCAACCCCTCCTTGTGCCTCAGCTGGAAGTAATGATGACTGTTTTTAATCTTTTTTTTTACCAATAAGGTGGTGTCAATCAGAGCCTCTATTACCCCTGTGGCCTCTTACTCAGAGGTTCCTCACCAGCAACAAGAGAGTTTTAACCAGTTTTATCCCATCGACTTGTCTGAGCTTTTAAAAACAGTATCACAAATGAGTGTCCTCCAGCCCACTTGATGTAATATCTACAAAGTTTTTACTGAAAGTAATAGATTCTGTTGGGCCCCATTTGATCTCTGTTTTCAACAGCTCCATATCTACTGGTTGTGTCCCTGATTATTTTAAAACGGCTTGCGTGAACCCACTTTTAAAGAAACCTGGTTTAGATCCTCCCTCCTACAAAATTTTAGACCAGTTTCAAAACTGCCTTTTATTGCAAAGATTCTAGAAAGAATTGTGTCCAAACAGCTGCTCACTGTACTAGAGAATAACTAATTATTTGAAAAGTTTCAGTCTGGTTTCAGGAAGTACCACAGCACTGAGACTGCCCTGCTTAAAGTCACCAGTGACCTTTTAATGTCTGCTGATGAAGGCATGTGCTCAGTCCTGGTACTCCTGGACCTTAGCGCTGCTTTTGACACCATTGATCACAACATCATGTTAGACAGACTGAGGCACTGGGTGGGGATCTCTGGTACTGCCCTAGAAT
>NC_060162.1:4144352-4146336 GCF_021292245.1 Micropterus dolomieu | reverse complement strand
TGCATTTCTTCTTCTTCGTTGCATGATTTAGAATAATAAGGTGAGAAATGGGTCTATTCTGAGTTCATCCTGCACTGCAGCAGCTAATAAAGTCCATTTAATCCCAAAAACGCTTTTCTTTTAGGCAGGCTGGAGCAGAAAACAACTCACCTTTCTCAAGTTGTACAGTAATGTCACATGTGTATGAAGGTGGATCAAACAAGCTAATCTTAAATGTCAAAGTAGAGAGGAGCCTAGTAGGCCTATTTATTTTCATTCATTATACAATATGAATAAGCTATGCAGACAGTTGTAAAGAAAGAACATCTTTTTCTTCTGTTCTCTACTTGTTATAGTTACACAGTATTAGGGGTGTGGGCTATATTAAAAGTATCCACTGTTCTCACATGCTCTAACACACAGTAACGATGAAATGTGTGCTGTTCTCACATTCTTCCTCTGTATCTACACATAAACAACAAGGCAGGGAAATATAAAAGGAATTTATTTTATTGTTTGGGTACATTATTGTTCAGTGTACATGTTCACATCTGAAACAAACTTTACGTGCTTGATAACTCTCCCACCCCGCAGACATCTACACGTCAATACCGATTTATGTTCATAGCGGCAAGTGCTATGTAGCTCCACATAGGGGACACAGGAAGTGACATATAGCACCTTCATGCGGCGTCGGAACCGCGTAGGAAATTCACAGCCGCACCGGCAGAGCTCCAGAATGTGCAACTCGGCCGGCTCACACGCGGACGCGCTACAAGTGCGAGGGCCCGCCCAACGCTGCTTGCAGCTTTAATTCCAAGTTGAAACTTCCGAAAGTCCAACCTCAAAGCGTTCCAGGTGCATGGTGGTGCATGACGCCGAAAGTGAACGAAAACCATGGCTGACCGTGACAGAGTGTACACACAGTTGCACCCTTAGTTGTTAATTAAAAGGATGGTAGTTTAATTGCAACAGCTGACATAAATAGCCTATACTTTACTAGTTCTGTGTACCCCTCTAGCTACATCAATTGGTAACCCTGAAGTCAGTCTTGCTTTTTAGTTTATGGTTTTGTAGAGTTTGAAAAGTTACAACAAAGCCGATATTTCTTACCAAAGGTATTTCAGTGTTCTCTGTCTTCTGAAAATGTCACCTGCTGGGTTTTAGGCCAGGTGATTGCATCAGAATGTTAATTAAACCATTATATCGTCTTTGTAATGTGAAGAAAACTGACAGAAGGATTCTTTTGTTTAACTGTTTTATAGACATCTAAGATTGGGTTTCGACCGTTTGGAGACCACCCCTGTTGTTCTGTATGACTAGTTTAGAGAAAAGGCTGTTCCCATAGATAAAAGGATGTTTACGTATGGGATTGGTGCTCTTTTGATTGACCAAAAGTAATGTAGAACAATAAAGGTACACCTTCCTAATTGGGTCCCAAATAAGTTAATCAAACGACCGATGGCTATGGTCCTAAGCCATTTGGAGGAAAACGGACCTGCCCACATACCTGGAGGATATTAACAACTCATTTTGTGAGAATCAGGACTGAAAGCTGTAAATCTAAAAGGAGGACCAACTTTTCAGTCCACTGCAGTGTTATTTATTTGTTCTGTAATGCCATCTTTTTATTCGCCAATTTTGTAATTAAATCTTTTTGTTGATTTTGATTGGACTCAGCCTCTACTGTCTCAAAATCTGAAAACACAACAGTTTACTATTTACAATGTGTGCTTCCATGGGCGCTGACATTGTTTTGTGATGTAATTCAGCTGCTACTCGTGAAGTCGGGGTAGACCTACACAGTCTAGTGCCTCAGTCAGAATGCCTTTATAGGTGCTGGTTATATAATTAGAATATCACCAAAAAGTTGATTTATTTTAGTAATTCCATTCAAAAAGTGAAACTTGGGTATTATATTCATTCATTACACACAGACTGATATATTTCAAATGTTTATTTCATTTAATTGTGATGATTAAAACTGACAACTAATGAAAATCCC
>NC_060162.1:4130257-4144332 GCF_021292245.1 Micropterus dolomieu | reverse complement strand
GGCATGTGCTCAGTCCTGGTACTCCTGGACCTTAGCGCTGCTTTTGACACCATTGATCACAACATCATGTTAGACAGACTGAGGCACTGGGTGGGGATCTCTGGTACTGCCCTAGAATGGTTTTCATCCTACCTGTCAAATAGGAAGTTTTGCGTGTCTGTAAACAACTATGTCTCCTCATTCTGTCCAGTTAAATATGGTGTGCCTCAGGGGTCGGTCTTAGGACCCATTTTGTTTTCCTTGTATCTGCTTCCCCTTGGACACATTATCCATAAACATGGCATTTCTTTTCATATTTATGCTGATGACACACAAATGTACTTGCCCGTCAGATCCACAGACCCTGGAATGCTGAGTTCACTTAACAACTGCCTTTGTGAAGTTTGATAGTAATTTAAATTTCGAGCAGCACACCACAAAGCGTGTTCAATCCATGTTTTTATCAACTTAGATCAAATTTTTGCTATATTTCTATGTTAACTTTTAAGGACACCGAAACCATTTTACATGCCTTCATCTCGGCTGAGTCAGTGAACTCTTCTAAGTCCCTTCTTAAAACATACTTTTATAGGAGAGCCTTTCCCGATCTTATTTGACTTTATTTTATCCCCCTCTTTTATTCTATTTATATTATATTATATTTATCTATTCTATCTATTTATGTATTTTAGTCTTTTCAATTTTTTCTTGCTTTTATCTTGTATTGTTTTTGTATTAGTGTCTTTACACTTGTTAAAGCACTTTGTAACTTGTGCTCTACAAATAAAGATGATTATTGTTGTTTACACTACCGGTCAAAAGTTTTAGAACACCCCCATTTTTCTAGTTTGAAAATACAAGTAGTTCTAGTCCAGTGAAAAAACCTTAGATGGTACTAAAGTAAGCAAACTGTCAGAGTTAAAATGTTTGTCACCAAAACAAACATTTTCAGATAAAAAAAAAATTAACAATTAAAGAGTTTTCTTTATTATTTCACTGTAGGATCAACCGATGACCAGCTGCTCTGTCTTCCTTCAATAATATTATATATAATAAAGCTTCTGAGGGTGTATGAACAGGCTGTTTGTGTTTACACTTACATTTACTTTCACTGATGCAGAATAACCAAAGTTTAGGTTAGCAAAACTGTGAAATAATGTAAATTTCAGGGATCAATAACAAGTTGTAAGTTATTCTGCAGCAGTGTAAGGAAATTAAGTCTCAAACACATTTCTACATTAAACACTTTGGAACAGCCTGTTAATACACCCTCAGAAGCTTTATTATATATTATGATATTGAAGGAAGAAAGACCAGTTGGTCATCAGGAGATCCTACAGTGAAATACTTATTAATTATATATCTATTTGGTAACGTAAATGTTTTTTTTTAATAGCAGAACCTTGTTCAGGATGGGAGCTGGCAGTTTGCTGTGTGGGTGTTCCAAAACCTTTGACCGGTAGTGTAGCTTTCAGTAAATCTAAGATAAATTTGGACCCATGGCAAACATGAACTCAATAAATGTATTAAACTGCATTTGTGGAATTGGGTGCTTTTGACCAGGGTCCTCCTGGACCTCAAAACATCGGTATATTTAAGTGTACCTCTAGGGTCTGCGGGTACACCAGTCAGTATGATTAAGGTTTTCTGGGTTGTTTTGTGTTTTTCTTTAGGTGGAAGAGGCCAGATCAAACAGAAAAAGAAGACTGTGCCTCAGAAAGTTTCGATAGCAAAAATCCCAAGAGCCAAGAAAAAATATGTCACCCGTGTGTGTGGCCTGGCAACATTTGGTAAGAGTTTGGTGATTTTATTATCCTCATCTTTGCCTAAATCCCTTTCTGTTCACGCTGTTTTCTCAACATAACGTCTGTATTGTCTCCTGCAGACATCGATCTAAAAGAGGCTCAGCGGTTCTTTGCCCAGAAGTTCTCTTGTGGTGCCTCAGTTACGGCAGAGGATGAAATAATCATTCAGGGAGATTTTACAGATGACATAATCGACGTCATTCAAGAGAAGTGGCCTGAGGTGAGCTGTTTAATTATTTTCCAACAAATTCAGTCTTTAAATGGTTCGTCTTGCCTTGTGATTTGTCTTTGTTCGTTTATTCACTCATTTCTGTTTTGCCCTGAACTTCATTTTCGCTGGATGACGCAGAGCTGGCATTTAAAATATAATTTTGGACTGTGTCGGAGCCTCTCTGTGCCCACGCTACTAAAATATGTGAGATAGTTGGCGTGAGGAGAGGGAGGATTTGGCCGGATTTTTGAGAAGAAAGTCTTTATACTTGAAGCAGTTCAAAAAACAAAAGATAAATGTCAGGACAGTTGAAACTGAGCAGGCTTCTGATATTTTCCACCAGTATATTTGTGATCAAAGCTGTTGTATTTCGTGGCTAAATAATAGAGCCCGACCGATAAATTGGTGTGCCGATATGAGCTTATGGCAGATTAATCGGAATCTGCGTTTATAACAGCCGATAAATGACAAATTTAAAAAAGAAACAGGAAGACGGGCCCTTAAATCATGTTATGAGTGTTGTCGTTGAGTTTGTCCCCTTATTGCAACACAGGTGTTTGGAACAGCACAAAACACAACAATCAACTGATATCAGTATTTAAACTGCATCATATCATGGCTTAGATATCGGCTTATATATTGGATCAAACAGAAAATTGGATTTTAAATCCTCAAATTGCAAATCTGTATTAAAAATCCCATATCGGTTGGGCTCTACTAAAGAATACAATACTGTTGCTGATGGTTATAAAAATAAAACATTAACAGGGGAGTCTCCTTTTAAAGAAAATTAATGATTAGTGTGGGGTTTTTAAAAAACAAATTGTCAACAAATCCATGAAAAGCCCTAAACTACACTTTTCCACCTCCGGAGCCCATTGGTTTCTATTGAAGATGTAAATTTTTAATTGGGTCACAGAAATAAAATTTTGTTCATGAAAATTGCTCGGTAATTTCCTAATAATAAAGGCTGGTCGCTGTAGTTTTTAGTAAACAGTAAAAATAGTAAATTTTTTGGGGACTATTTTCAGTGGTGGATGAATACACATGTGGTGCATTGGTGAGTATTTGGGGCAGCAGGACAGTGTGTGTGTCAGAATAATCTACAGTGTGTGTTCATGGTGATGAAGGAATATGTCACCCAGTGCGGCAGTGAGGCTCACTGATGGGTCTTAATAGTTCCTGGACAACAATGGAGCTGTATGGCTCAGAGGGAGAACAGATATTAGGATATATTCACTGTTGGCTTTTGTCTTTTCATGAGATTGGTTGACAACAAAAATATAGAATATCACCAGATTAATCCTTTTTAAATTTCAAGTGGTGGAAGAAGTACTCAATCCTTTACAGGGGGGTCGTGTCCCCACCACTTCTTGAAAGCATTTGTTAAAAATGTTCTGAAAATTAGCTTGCAAGTTCAAGAAATTTCAACTAATAAATGAAAATGCTTTGAGAAATAAATAAAATTTTAACATAGAAGAAACAAATTGTCCAAAAAAGTAACTTAAGCTAAAAAAAACAAAACAAGTTATTGGTTACTTCAATTTATTTCATTACATTTTTACATTTTGAATTGTCGCCTGCTACCTGAATTTTGTTTCTCTTTATATAAAGAAATTAATTTCCATCATAAATTGTTTAAATTGGAAATTAAATGTATATAATCTATGTATTTTAGCATTGACTATTTCTTAAATAGTGTAGCAATACCATAATTTAGAAACGCTCCATTACAAGAAAAGGTCCTGAATTCAAAATGTTACTTACAGAAGTATTATCAGCAAAATGTAAAATATTAAATGTAAAATAACTATATATATAAAAAATATAATATAACTGTTTTTAAATCCCTTCCAAATACATGTAAGAGCATTTTAATGTTGCAGTTTGTCAATGTGAAGCCTATTATAGCCTACATAGATGCTGTGTATACATCTGGGTGGTATAGTAGTATAGAAGGGCATCATATTATATGAGCACACGCGTCAAATAAATGTAGTGGAGTAAATAGTACAATATTTCCTCTGAAACAATAATGATAAATGTACTTTATTTTCCCATTTAGAAAACACTGAGTTCGTTCTGTGTGTCTCTCTGTTGCAGGTGGACGACGACAGCATTGATGATCTGGGTGAAGTGAAGAAGTGAAGACCAAATATGCACTTTTACTGAAATGGATGTGACCTGTAACAGCGACAACCTGGCCAAATGTACACATTAAGTCATTTTATACCTATTTTATTTACTGTTCATAACAAAGCTGCGGACTTGGGCCACTCCCTTGGCATTTTTTTAGTTAATAGCTGCTTTCTCTCGTTTTGCCAAAGGTGTGGTATGACGTGAATCCCTCCCAAATGTTCTTCACTCAAGCAAACTGTAGGGTAATAAATTTCAGTCTCCTTCGCCTGTTCACTCACGTCTTCTTTCAAAGTTTGTTTTTTCTTTTCTTTTCAATGGGTGTGTGTCAAAAAAAAGAAAAAAAAAAAACATTAAAGGATTTCTTTTTCAGGGTTATAATTTGTTTGTAGTCACCTGCTTTATGTGAGTCACTTAAATGGCCGCAGGTTACTTGTTTTTCAGGCATCCCACACTTAATCCCCATGAGTGAACCTATTCCCCTGCATAATAGTTTTATAATGAGGGCTCATTCCCCAGACAGATAACATTTACAGTTGTTTCCATGCTCCTCTGGGTCAATACCACTTCCCCAAAGATAACGCACAATGCACAGATGTTCGCTCCACATATGAATTTGCATGTTTGTCTGAGAATCATTTTCATGAGCGCAAACATGATTCCCAAGAAGTCACCTGATACAGCATATCTATGTTGACACTATATAGAGCAGCAGATTGGTGTTTTGCTTCAGTGACGGTTCACAGGATGAATCTCTCTCACTCGGACGTCTGCTGCGCCTTTGAGGCTCCCATCCTGGACAAGGTTTTGCCTCCGATTCTGATCTTGGAGTTCATGTTTGGACTGATGGGGAACTTTGTCACCCTGTGGATGTTCATCTTTCACATGGACACATGGAAGCCCAACTCTGTGTACCTGACTCACCTGGCTGTTGCCGACTCCATTGTGATGTTCTGCCTACCTTTTAGGGCCGACTACTACAGGCGTGGAAAAAACTGGCTCCACGGTGACGCCATGTGTCGCATCCTGCTCTTTCTGCTGGCAGCCAACCGAGCTGCAGGTATCTTCTTCCTCACGGCCGTGGCTGTTGACCGTTACTTCAAGATTGTCCACCCGCTGAACCGGATCAACCGAATGGGCCTGGGCTATGCTCTCTGGGTCTCCCTCGGCCTCTGGGGTCTTATTTTTCTTGCCACCGGTTATCTCCTTGCTAATCAGCACTTCTACTATAATAGCAACCGCACACAGTGTGAGAGCTTCAACATCTGCATGGGCAACAGTCCCCTCTCCACCTGGCACAACACTTTCTATGTCGTCCAGTTTTTCCTGCCAGCTGCGATCGTCGCTTTCTGCACAATCAGAATAACGTGGCAGCTGAGGAGCAGGACTGTGGACAAAAAGGGGAAAATCAAACGGGCCGTTCAGTTTGTGTTGGCTGTGGCGTTGATCTTTATTACCTGTTTCTTCCCCAGCACTATATCACGCGTGGCTGTGTGGATCCTCAAGGTATGGTATGATGAATGCAAGTACTTTGAGGAGGCCAACCTCGCCTTCTACACCACAGTGTGTTTCACCTATTTCAACAGTGTCCTCAACCCGTTGGTGTATTATTTCTCTAGCCCTGCCTTCAGCGGCACCTTCAAGAAGCTCCTGAATAAACTGCTGAGAAGAAACGACGATCAGACAGATTTAACTGAGAATGACCTTTCCACTGCTGATGGTAGAAGATTATAAAGCCAGGTGCTGTTGTGTTCCCTGCCAACACTGCAATTTAACAAACATTTTCACATGAATGCATAATGCACACAACATTTCTAATATCCTAGTTAAAAACTACAATAAAATGTAGAGAAGAGGTTTTGCTGTGATCTGGAACAACAAAATGACACACCTTAAATAATTAGCAGCTTACTGCTGTGTACTTTTAAAGGTTTAACCTATAAACTCTTGTGAGTGTGGTTGCTGTGTTTGAGTAATATGCCATTAATGAGTTTTAAAAATACTAGAAATTGCAAGGTTACCTTGTAAAATATGCTCTGCAAACACTTGTAAAATAAAAATGTGATGTGTGTATTCACTTTTTCTGGGTAAGGTAGTTCATATACTACTATCTTTTGTAGTTGATTGTCAGTCAAACTCACTGTGAACAAGAAAACTGATTTTCTGCCCCCCAGAAAGATAATCGTTACATTACAAATCAGTTGAGAAAAGTTTTATGGGAAGCCGTTTTAACATTTTTTTCTTTAAGACGTACTGGTTGATATTTGAAAGCTGCTAATACTTTATTAGTCACTAGTAACTATTCCATTAGTTACTAGTTTTACTAGAGTTTTGCCATTGATCATCAATCAGGCTTTGCAGTCCAGATATCTGTTCATTAGTTACTAGTAACTATTTTCATTTTACTAGTATCTATTATGTAGCTACTAGTGCTTTTTTTTGTTACTAGTAACTATTCCTATTAGTAAAAATTTAAATGTTACTATCAACAAGCCATTTTACCAATTATTAATAAATGACTTGTAACCCAAAAAATGTGCTAGTATCTTTTGGAATAGTTAATAACAAAAAAAAAGTACTAGTATCTAATCACTTGTTACTAGTAATACAGGAATAGTTACAGTTAACTTATAAGTACTAGTAGGTTTTAAATAGTGTCTAGTAAGTTGTAAGGAATAAATGTTAGATAATTTCAGAGCTGTCAGTGAACTGTTGGTCAACTCACAAACCAAACATCCTCTGCAAATGGTGAAGTTTTGTGTGATACCTGATTCAAGCAGGGCAGCGAACTCGCAGGTAATTTCAACTAATACTATAAAAGCAATGTATTTTTCTTCCTATTATTTGTTGTCTGTGGTCATTCTGTGTGCATATATTTGTGCACAATTTAATTTCCAGTGTCTGTATCCTGTCAGATTATTGTGTTCAGTAAATAAATTAAACATAGAGGATAACCAACAGTACAGTAACAGTACATATTACTTGTGGTGCAGAGTGCGAATTATACAATGACAATCAGGGGGGTCTACATATTTCAAGTTTGTAAAGGATACAGCACAGGCTTCAGGGAACTAAAGTCTTACAATGCTTTACAATATTCTTCTTGCTTTTTAATCACTACCAAATACATGTATAAGCATTTTAATGTTATAGTATAGTTTGTCAATGTGAAGCCTTTTATAGCCTATGTAGATACTTTGTATACTACTGGGTAGATTAGTAGTATAGTATTGCATCATATCATATAAGCATATGTGTCACATAAATGTAGTGAATTAAAAAGTACAATATAGTTACAGAAATAGTTACTAGTAACAAAAAATTAAGTACTAGTATCTAATCAATTGTTCAACTAGTAAAACAGAAATAGTTACTAGCCACTATTAAATAGTAGCTTTTCAATAGCGTCTAGTAAGTTTTAAGGAATAAAAAGTGTAAATATAAATAGTGTAGAAATACCGTAGTTTAGAAATAGTCAACTACAAGAAAAGGTCCTGAATTCAAAATGTTAGTTACAGAAGTAATATCAGCAAAATATAAAATGTATCATGCACAATGGCTCCTTTTACTGTTTTATTATTATAGAATATTATATTATTCTGTTTTTAATCACTACCAAATACATGCATGTGTATGCACATGTGTCAAATAAATGTAGTGGATTAAAAGGCACAGTATTTCCTCTGAAATGCAGTGGCTTAGAGGTATAAAGTATCATAACATGGACATACTTAAGTGAAATGTTGTCATACTTCTACTTTAGTTAAGTAACTGTACTTAGTTACATTTCACCACTTTACACAGCTAAGACACTGTATTTTCCCATTTAGAAAACTTTTTTCTCACCCCTAATCTGAGCCCTTATGTTCCCACCACTTTTTAACACAGAGTGATGCCCTTGGTCCATCAGATCCCCCTAATTCGAACCATGCTTACGTGCCCTTTTCATTTGAGTTTCGTATCTTTTTCGACTAGAGAAGTCATATTTACCAGTTTATGTATGGTCCCGTGAAGGCAGCATTAGTTCCCGAGGTGACGTCATGCTGGGGCTGGGCTGGGAAAGAAGAGCGGTTGGAAAAACATGTAACGGTGCAGCTACCAGCCCGCGACACCCCTACTGAGACCCAGTACACCAAAGGAGACCAAGTAAGCCTCCACAGAACTTCTTTCCACACCTGTCTGAATTTTATTTCGCTTTAATATAATCTCAGCAGGCCGTCAGTTGTCTCACATTAACCCCAGGTTCTGCTTTAACGGTAATCTGAAGCTAGCTAGCTTTGGCAGTTAGGAGCGCATTCCAGCAGGAACCGGAGGTAACTACCACCAGCACACTGACATAAAATGACAAGTTTAAAGCAAATGTAAATCACCCTGCCCGATAATAAACCTGGCGTTGTGAGATTAAATGTGTAGGATGTTGAGGCAGAAGTGTTAAAAGCTCCAGAGAGGCAGCAAGTGAGAACGAGCCCAGCCCAGACACAAACAACACTATATCTGTTTGTCGTGTAACGCCACAGCAGTGATTTATACATGATTTATGGTTTATATCTTGTAAAGCTGGACTGACTGTGTGAGGATAAAGATAACTCAGGGTAGCGTAAGATGCTTGCAGGGACTCTGGAGCCTCAGGATGAGGTTTGACAGCTCTGGGTGTGCTTGTTGTTTTGGTCTGGCAGCACCTGGGGGACGGAGGGAGCAGCGGTGAGCTAATGTTCCAGCTTCTCATGTTACCTGGACTTTGCATGGGATTAGTCTGAAACATATACTTTTTATTCTGTGTTACCAACAAACTGTGAATCAGAATACTCTTTAACTCTTTGTAATTCTTTGTAACAGATACTTGCAAGGCATAAAAGGAATAGAAACAACAGTAAAAGTTGGTAAGTAGAGTAAAGTATAGAAATCTAATAAAATAATAAATGTGGATATTTACAGTATTATACAATATTAACAGAGGTGTAATGATAAATAGCAATATAGAGTAGTAGTATTCAAAATATGCAGTAAGACAAATTAAGTCAGTCCTCATTATCATCAGAGAAAAACATGCTTTTATTGGATGGAAATCTGTGAAGATACCAGCCACAAATTACGCTTCAGCACTAGAGCTTCAATGATTAATCAGTTGTCAACTAATCTACAAACTATTAAATTAATCGCTAACTATTTTGAGAATTGATTAAGTGGTTTGAGTAATTTTTTAATCTTCTTCTTCTGCTTCTTAAATGTAAATATTATCTGCTTTATTTCCTCCTCTATGACATGAAACTGAATATCTGGCTTGTGGACAAAACAAGACAATTTGAGGACGTCATCTTGAGCTGTGGGAACCACTCATTGACTTTTTTCACAATATTCCGACATTTTATAGTCCACAACATCTAATCGATCAATCGAGAAAATAATCCACAGATTAATCGACTTGAATTAAAATAATCGTTAGTTGCACCCCTATTCAGCACCTACAACACTCAAGTTTTTAGACACCATGGACGGATTAAACTGCCAGGGTGACCCTGGGACAAAAATGAGCTGTGGTGCCCCTTAGCCCCATTGATTACCAATACCTTCGAGTCACATATCTAGGTAACTGTAAAATACTCTGAGGCTACATCCACACTACCATGTTTTGTACTAATACGATCTTCGTCCACACCAGCATTTTAGCTGCGTATCAGAATTAATCTCTGTCTGTATTAAGTCTTAATTATGGGGGTCAGACCCATATTTGTCATACCTCCAAACTGCTGACCCCTTGTTTTTAGATCCCTCCCATGCTATGTTAACTCTGCCAGCTATATGTTCCGGTCTCCTGGTGCACTGCTGACGCATCGTGATGTACGCACATAATTAAATTTAATAGGTCGAGCCCTTGTCACCGATACCTGATCCAGCTATTTGAGTCAGTATTAACCAGTATCCGAGATCGATATCAGATTGATGCATCTTTACCTTTTGTGACAAAGCGTCGCTTGAAGCAACAGCAGTTGGGGCTGAAGACTGCAAGTCTGAAAATGGAAAATATCTGCAAGTTTGGAGCTTACCAGACATCTGTAGCCGCCCGCTCCTTATCTCTACTAGAAGCTAGTAGCTCTAAGCTACATTAGCCGCTCCAAAGCATGAAACACAAGAATCTCAGACTGAACTATTGGCCGTCAAGTTGCACTGTGGATAATGTAGGTGCCAGGTTTTGACAAGGAATTAGAATGCATGAAATTAAAAAGACGACATCTCTGATATCTCCGACTCTGCTGCATCAATCGTGTTTGAGAACTGGCCATTGTGAGTCCAACAATGTTTTATAATAAATCAGCAGTGTAGAGTGTGAAATGTTGAAACACAGCTTTTACTACCTCTTGACCTAGTTGCACTCCGAGTGAATCATCTGCTTTCTAAATGAAATGGCTGTGTGGTCAGGCAGCTGCCCAACACCTACAAAACCTGCAGGAAAATAAACCCAACTGACCTTCATCCACAGAAAGAAACGTCTCAGTTTAGTGTCCGAGGTGGAAAATGAGCATCACTTTATTTGGTAAATGTCATAACTGCAAAAGCATTTATCTTCATGGCTTTAGAGTAGAGACTTTGCACATGACACAAGGTCAGCTAGACATCACAGTTATTACATGGGTGATAATAAATAGTTTGGTAATAAACAGTGGGTTGTGACATACAGACAGTAGGAGGTGCATCATTATGTCAGAGTTTATTGTTTGGAGGCCTCGCTGAGTCGTGCAGCAGCTCTCGCAGAGATACTGGTGTAGTTACTGTATGGGTGGAGAACAGAGCCTATAAAAAGTATTGCCCTAACTTGGAAGATTTCATGTTTTATTGTTTTGATTAGTTGGTCGACAGAAAAAGAATGGGCAACTATTTTCATATTTGATTTATCATAGACCTAATTTTTCAACTACAATTGCCTTAAATTCACCTGTATCAGCTTCTCTTTTTATGGCATTGTAAATTGAATGCCTTTGGGTCAAAGATAGGGCTGGGCTATATGGCCAAAAATGTTATCACGCTAATTTTGTTAATCGCTAATTATCACAATGAATGTCAAATCATTATTTTTTTCGAGTTTAAAGGCAGATTTTTGCTCCAGAGTGAAACTAGATGGTAGTTAAACTTTTCTTTATGATCAGAACGTGACAAACACTTGATGCAAAACAGTGGATCACTTTACAAATCTGAGGTAGAACATTCAAAATTATTATGATCAAATCTTAAAAAAAAATATATGATTAGTAAATCTTGTTTCAGTCCCTTTTCCTCAACAAAATAAATATTGTAATAGAAAAATTAAGTCCTAATTCATTTGTGATTCAAATGAATTAAATCAAACTTTGACGATATATTGAATATTTGTTATATTGTTATTGAGGAAAATTATATTGCGATAGTTATCGTTATTGTTTTATTGCCCAGCCCTAGTCAAAGATCTCTGACCGGATTCAAACCAGAGACGTTGCGGTTCATGGTCTACTCGGCATCTTAGGAGTTGCCCCTAGACTGCAAATTTTTCAATAATTCGATTATAATTGTTTAAATAACTGCCAAACATTCACAGGTTCTAGCCTTTGTAATGTGAAGATTTCCTGCAGCTCTCTCATATAAAAGCCAATTTGATGTCTTTTGGTTTTCAACTGTTGTTCGGACAAAATAAGTAATTTGAAGGTGTCACTTTGGGCTTTAGGAAATTAACTTTTTTTCTGATTGCAAGTGAAACGATTCATCGATTAATTCAATCAATTCAATTACTAAAATACATCGACACAAATTCTTTGCATCGAGGCTTTGTTTAATCCATATAAATATAACACACTGTTTTGCACGTAGGGCTGGGCAATAAAACAATAATGATAATTATCGCAATATAATTTTCCTCAATAAAATTAAAACAATTATTCAATATATCATCAATACATATTTGATTAAATTCATTAGAACCCACGAACGAATTAGCACTTAATTTTTCTATTAAGATATTTATTTAGTTGAGGAAAAGGGACAGAAAAGAAAGTTACTTATTATATTTTTTGAAAAAATATTTTATTATAATAGTTTTAAATGTTCTACCTCAGATATGTTAAGTGATCCACTGTTTGGCATCAAGTGTTTGACACGTAAAGAAAAGATTAACCACACAATTAACCATCTGGCCCAATTTTCAATCAGGGGCCAAATTCAGCCTTTAAACTTGTGAAGGAAGAGAGAGAAATTTCAAGCTAAAGGAAACAACAACTCTGTAATATTAAAACCAGGTTACAACTCGTCCACCGTAAAATGGAACTTCTGTGGCCTACCCTACCGAAACCACACGACGGTGAAATGTAACAGTGCGTCCACCATAAAACAAAACTTTTGTTGCTTAACGTTACCGCAACAGCACAACAGCACCTGATCTGAAAGCACCCTGTGTAATGCCAGCGAGATTTGGTTACTGAACGTTTCTAACGTTTGCTCATAGAAGATTCATGTATTCCTGTATTTCTGCTTGTCACTACATAACCACAGTTTGCTGTTTCAGTGGTGGAATGTAACTAAGTACCTTTACTCAAGTACTGTCTGCACTTGAGTACACATTGAGGTACTAAGTGAGGAATTTCCACTTTATGGCACTCCACTACATGTCAGAGGGAAATATACTTTTTACTCATATTTGACAGCTTTAGTTACTAGTTCTAAGTAAAATTTCCATTATGCTTACATATTAGTATTTTGACAGTATGGTATAATACTTTGACTTTTTATTAACAAGCATGAATAAGGTGTCTATGACGAAATAATTTAGCTGAGTAAAGCTTGACTGTGATGAGTTTCAAGTCTCTGTAAAGTGGTTGGCAGCACTGCTGATACATATAATTAGAATATCATCAAAAAGTTGATTTATTTCAGTAATTCCATTCAAAAAGTGAAACTTGGATATTATATTCAGTCATTAGACACAGACTGATATATTTCAAATGTTTATTTCTTTTAATTGTGATGATTAAAACTGACAACTAATGAAAATCCCCAATTCAGTATCTCCCAGTAAGCACTCAATACTTAGTTGGGGCCCCTTTTGCCTGAATTACTGCAGCAATGCGGCGTGGCATGGAGTCCATCAGTCTGTGGCACTGCTCAGGTGTTATGAGAGCCCAGGTTGCTCTGATAGTGGCCTTCAGCTTTTCTGCATTGTTGGGTCTGGCGTATCGCATCTTCCTCTTCACAATACCCCATAGATTTTCTATAGGGTTAAGGTCAGGCCAGTTTGCTGGCCAATTAAGAACAGGGATACCATGGTCCTTAAACCAGGTACTGGTAGCTTTGGCACCATGTGCAGGTGCCAAGTCCTGTTGGAAAATGAAATCTGCATGTCCATAAAGTTGGTCAGCAGCAGGAAGCATGAAGTGCTCTAAAACTTCCTGGTAGACGGCTGCGTTGACCTTGGACCTCAGAAAACACAGTGGACCAACACCAGCAGATGTCATGGCACCCCAAACCATCACTGACTGTGGAAACTTTACACTGGACTTCAAGCAACGTGGATTCTGTGCCTCTCCTCTCTTACTCCAGACTCTGGGACCTTGATTTCCAAAGGAAATGCAAAATTTACTTTCATCAGAGAACATAACTTTGAACCACTCAGCAGCAGTCCAGTCCTTTTTGTCTTTAGCCCAGGCGAGACGCTTCTGACACTGTCTTGTTCAAGAGTGGCTTGACACAAGGAATGCGACAGCTGAAACCCATGTCTTGCATATGTCTGTGCGTTGTGGTTCTTGAAGCACTGACTCCAGCTGCAGTCCACTCTTTGTGAATCTCCCCCACATTTTTGAATGGGTTTTGTTTCACAATCCTCTCCAGGGTGCGGTTATCCCTATTGCTTGTACACTTTTTTCTACCACATCTTTTCCTTCCCTTCGCCTCTCTATTAATGTGCTTGGACACAGAGCTCTGTGAAC
>NC_060162.1:4129669-4130157 GCF_021292245.1 Micropterus dolomieu | reverse complement strand
GTGTCTTCAATATTGAACCTTTTCACAATATTCAAATTTTCTGAGATACTGATTTTGGGGTTTTCATCAGTTGTCAGTTATAATCATCAAAATTAAAAGGAATGAACACTTGAAATATATCAGTCTGTGTGGAATGAATGTATACATTATATAGTTTCACTTTTTGAATGGAATTACTGAAATAAATCAACTTTTGATGATATTCTAATTATATGACCAGCACCTGTATATTTAATATAAACCATGAAATGACGCTGATAGGCTTCCATGTTCGTTTGTTTTTTATACCTTCTGTCACTCCAACATGGCTCCCATCATGTTCCCTATGCTCTTATAGCTGTGATATTTCTGTACTATTCCACCAAACACGATGTTGCTTTGTATTTCTATTGATTCAAGTTTTTAGGGCCCGAGCACGACCGTGCGAGGTCCCTATTGAATCTGCTCGGATTATATTTTTTTTTTTTTTTTTTTTTTTTTTTTCTTCA
>NC_060162.1:4129100-4129649 GCF_021292245.1 Micropterus dolomieu | reverse complement strand
CCTTCATGCGGCGTCGGAACCGCGTAGGAAATTCACAGCCGCACCGGCAGAGCTCCAGAATGTGCGACTCGGCCGGCTCACGCGCGGACGCGCTACAAGTGCGAGGGCCCGCCCAACGCTGCTTGCAGCTTTAATTTTTTTTGGTTTTCCAGGTCCCTTCCATCACATTGGGACTTTATGGGGTGGTGGGGAAGGCCTAGTCCCCCACCTTGATCAGGCCAGACACCCCCACAAGTCCCCCAAACCATGGACAAACAAGTAGCCATGAGTACACCAGGCAAGGTCAGCGGGATCAAACCCCCCAGTAAAATAGTCCGTCCATCTGGGGTGCCATCAAAGACGTCTCCATCCTCTGGTAAGAAATTATTGAAACAATTTACTGAATAATTTATCAGATGAAATGTTGTGCAGGATGTGTGAGAATTTTAGTTTCCATACTGTAAAAATATAATGAGTCACACTTAAGCTAACCCTAGCTGGCTAATTTGGTACATAGATGTAGATAGAAAGTCCTGAAAATGGGAGGAGACCATTTGTGTGTAAAAACTG
>NC_060162.1:4109249-4129080 GCF_021292245.1 Micropterus dolomieu | reverse complement strand
TATTGCTTGTACACTTTTTTCTACCACATCTTTTCCTTCCCTTCACCTCTCTATTAATGTGCTTGGACACAGAGCTCTGTGAACAGCCAGCCTCTTTAACAATGACCTTTTGTGTCTTGCCCTCCTTGTGCAAGGTGTCAACGGTCGTCTTTTGGACAGCTGTCAAGTCAGAAGTCTTCCCCATGATTGTGTAGCCTACAGAACTAGACTGAGAGACAATTTAAAGGCCTTTGCAGGTGTTTTGAGTTAATTAGCTGATTAGAGTGTGGCACCAAGTGTCTTCAATATTGAACCTTTTCACAATATTCAAATTTTCTGAGATACTGATTTTGGGGTTTTCATCAGTTGTCAGTTATAATCATCAAAATTAAAAGGAATGAACACTTGAAATATATCAGTCTGTGTGGAATGAATGTATACATTATATAGTTTCACTTTTTGAATGGAATTACTGAAATAAATCAACTTTTGATGATATTCTAATTATATGACCAGCACCTGTATATTTAATATAAACCATGAAATGACGCTGATAGGCTTCCATGTTCGTTTGTTTTTTATACCTTCTGTCACTCCAACATGGCTCCCATCATGTTCCCTATGCTCTTATAGCTGTGATATTTCTGTACTATTCCACCAAACACGGTGTTGCTTTGTATTTCTATTGATTCATTTTTTTTTTTGGTTTTCCAGGTCCCTTCCATCACATTGGGACTTTATGGGGTGGTGGGGAAGGCCTAGTCCCCCACCTTGATCAGGCCAGACACCCCCACAAGTCCCCCAAACCATGGACAAACAAGTAGCCATGAGTACACCAGGCAAGGTCAGCGGGATCAAACCCCCCAGTAAAATAGTCCGTCCATCTGGGGTGCCATCAAAGACGTCTCCATCCTCTGGTAAGAAATTATTGAAACAATTTACTGAATAATTTATCAGATGAAATGTTGTGCAGGATGTGTGAGAATTTTAGTTTCCATACTGTAAAAATATAATGAGTCACACTTAAGCTAACCCTAGCTGGCTAATTTGGTACATAGATGTAGATAGAAAGTCCTGAAAATGGGAGGAGACCATTTGTGTGTAAAAACTGAAAAACAAAGGGAATATTGTTCAGCTTTGAATGCAGGATGGTACGTAGAGCCGTTTGCACTGAGTAACCATTCAGGCTGTTCTAAACCACAGCGGGGTATCAATCTGATTACAGCGTCCATCCTTTAATCAGCAAGCAACTGTCCTGTTGAAGTGTACATGGACCTTAATGTGACAGAGGGCAAACAAAAACATGACTTTCTGCAAAGAGAATCACAAAAAAATATAATAACTTTATTTGTATCTTCTAAACATAATTACCAAGATAGTCAGAGACAGTAATACAACTATACAGTCAGTGAAAAGTAAAAACTGATTAAATTTACTGCTTTTAGTATAATGTGAATCAGATCATGTCAGTTAAAAGACAGTTTAACAGGGTGTCGTTTTAGCTGTCGTCTAAAATAAAAAACAGAAGTAGTGGTGTGGATTTAACATTATTTCATCCCTCAGTTTAGGTGCCATGAGGATAATAAAGCATGATTGTGATTGCAGGTACTCCAAAGCCAGTTCCTCCAGAGAAGTCCCATGGCAGTGTGACCTCCCCAACCCAGGAGGGAAGTGTGGACTTCCAAGTCGGAGAGAGGGTCTGGGTCAACGGCAATAAGCCTGGCTTCGTGCAGTTTATCGGGGGCACACAGTTCGCTCCGGGACAATGGGCGGGGATTGTGCTGGATGAGCCTATCGGGAAGAACGACGGGTCTGTGGCAGGGGTCCGGTACTTCCACTGTGAGGATGGGAGGGGGATATTCACGCGGCCTTCAAAGCTTTCCAAGACTGCACTGCCAGAGAAGGAGGAAAATGGGGGGCAGTCGAGTCCAGCACCAGGAGCCCCTGCAACAAGCGAGCCTGCACCTGCTGGCACTACCTCAACTGGTAACATCTATCAGTGATACTTGTGTTTGTCAGTGCTGTGCTAGCGCTTTGCTTGTTTTGTTACGTCATATAAGACATTTTTCTTTGTTCAGTTCAGGGCACCGGCATAAAGACAAGCGCCGCACTTAACCGAATGCTCACATCCAGCGAGTCGGTGTCTAACCTCTCAGATACAGAATCCATGAAGAAGAACAAAAGGGAGATGAGGCTGGGAGACCGCGTTCTGGTAAGAAGTTCTGTGTTTGAACCCACCATGACATTATATGACCTTACAGTCATTTCTTTTCTGAACGAAGAGCCTCATGCAAGAACATTTTTGTTTTCTAATCCTAAACCTCCTTTTGCTTTTTCTGTGAGGTTTACTTGTACAAGTGTTTCAAGTCAGATGCAACAGACTCTTACAACTTGATGAATGCTACTTGTTCATGACTACGTGCACTTTCATGAGATTTGATCATTAGCTTAATCAAGGCCACCAATTTGGTGTATAAGGTTACCTATTCTGATCCACTTGTGGGCAAGTTTCAGTCCCAAAAGGATCACCAGAGAAACAACTTGACACTGCCAGTGTTTGAGGTCTTGCTGTTGGACATCACTAAACAAAAACATAACAAATTTAGCAGTGTGAGTGGTCATATTATGGGACACGAAAATATTACTACAAAGTTAGATGCCAATACAGCATCTTGCTGTTTCTCTGGGCTGCACGTAAGCGATTGTACACAGGTGTGTTTTGGTCGTGTCGTGTGTAAATTTACACGTCCACTAGGAAGCAATGTTTAGCAAAGCACAATGAATGTAGAATAAATCAGGAAAAAACACTGCATGCATGAGACAAGAATTTGCATTTATCAACCTATATAGACAATGACAGGATTTGCAACGATATAAAATTCCTTGAAGAGGAATTTAGTTTCCTCTGCTCTGCTTGAAGATCGCTTCTGGTAGTACTGATCTGAAATGTGCACCCAAGCTGGTATATTTTGACTGTGGTAAAATACAGTATGTCATGCATTGGATGAGTGCGTAATTCAATCTGCCATTGGGCACCACGTGCACAGGGCGAAGACGTTAATTGTAAAAAAAGAATATAAAGAAGCATGTCTGTCGAAATGATTATTATTTTCTTTTTCTGTGTGTAGGTTGGTGGTACCAAGGCAGGAGTAGTGCGGTTTCTGGGAGAGACAGACTTTGCCAAAGGAGACTGGTGTGGAGTGGAGCTAGATGAACCACTTGGGAAGAACGATGGAGCTGTAGCGGGGACCAGGTAAAGATCACTGACAAAGGATGAATATATAAAATCTGTTTCATCTGTTCAATCTGTTCTTAAACCAGCTGTCAGTGGGTCTGCTGAGGTTTCAGTTGGTGCCTGACTGTGTGGTTCCCCCTGTTTTCCCCCTCAGATACTTTCAGTGCATGCCCAGGTACGGCCTGTTTGCTCCGGTCCACAAGGTGACACGTATTGGCTTCCCTTGTACCACACCTACCAAGGCGAAGAGCTCACGGAGGAGGTCCACTCTCAAGAGGAGCCCGAGTGCTTCCTCCATCAGCTCACTCAGCTCAGCCACCTCCTCCATCAGCGGCAAACCCAGCCGAGCAGGACTGGTAAGAGCTTTCTTGAACAGAATTTGAACTTTCTGTTTTGATGTATACTACTGATCCCAGAGGATGAATCCCTCTGACAAGCGCCACCAGTAGCTCAACACTTTCACTAATCCTGTGACATATCTCAACAAGTACTAGATGGATTAGCACAACATTTTGTACAGACGCTCCTTCCCAGACAGTGTAACCTGATGACTTTGGGAGCTCTGACTTGGAGAGGCCACCATGAGGTTGACATTTGTGGTTATGGATGAATTGTCATGAAATTTGGTTCACACATGTTCCTCTGAGGATGACTTTTAATAATTTTGGTGATCCTCTGACTTTTATCCAGTGCCAGGACTCCAGACTAACTTTTTTGACCTCAGGTTTTAGATGTTTATAATGCAAAACTCTACCAGCGAGTCTGCTGGCAGCGTCTCAGCGTGCGCGGGTTACTTTACGATCACGCCGTATGCCGAGTTTCATCAACTGGGTGGAGATGATTCTCGCCGCTAGTCGACGTTATCAGAATATTGATTTGTTTTTCACTGCGTGACAACATTGATGTGTGGCGCTTAACGCTAGCCTACACAGCGCACTTGAGAGGTCAACAAGCCGTTTGTGACTGAGAGGACAGATGGACCTGTACCGCGGGAACAGGTGAGCAGCCAGCCTCCTGGGTGAGTCTGGCCTGACTGTAGTTTGAGAACAGTGTGAGAAGACGGCCTCCGTTGAAGTCAGTGCTCGGTCGGTTCAGTTGGTCATTTGCTAAGCGTAATAAATAAACACATAGGTCTACACAATCCCTTTCGTCCTAGAGGCGTCCTACAGAATATTTCTCTTTGTCCCAAACACATTTCCTATCGTCCCCAGGACGACAGGACGCCGTTAGTCTCGAGCCCTGTCCAGCGCCATGATCAGGTCAAAATTTTAAGTTGTTCAGTACTTTGGTTTATGACCGAATATCTGCAAACAATGACTCCCATCAGCCAGCTGAAACCACACGTGGGACTGAGGAACCCCTGTCTGTGGTCTAAGAATCATTCACCCGCCATCCACCCAACCTCCCACCTACAACAAAACATAAAAATGTATTACCACTGAACTTAATACAGGTAGCAATTGTGTTGCAAATGTTTCCCTGGAAATGTATTAGGCAAAACCAATTAGTCTTATATATGCAATTCCTAAGAGACGGCGTTGTACACTGGGGCCTCATTGTGTTTGTGGTTGTCTAAGGAAATGTACTTGTTTTGAATGAAATTATTCTGGTTAGTAAATTCTCTGCAGTGTGACTGAATATGGAGAGTTACTCATGTTAAATCAGATTTTGTTGTCTTTCTGGCACCTTACCCTCTTTTAGACCTTAGTGACCTCTGACAGAGTTTAAACACTGGTTCTTATTTGATCCTCAAAACAGGATCAGATAACATACAAAATGTTAAATGTGTATCTGCCGCCGTATCTTTCCAGCTGACGGAGACATCTGCTCGGTACGCTCGTAAGATTTCTGGCACCACAGCGCTGCAGGAGGCTCTGAAGGAGAAGCAGCAGCACATCGAGCAGCTACTAGCAGAGCGAGACCTGGAGAGATGTGAGGTCGCAAAGGCAACCAGCCACGCAGGAGAGGTGCAGCAGGAGCTGACTCTGCTGAGGAAAGGGAGGGATCAGGTCAGATTCATGCACACGTGGATGTTATCTGCAGACAAGAACATGGGAGAAAGCTCTTATGAAGACTGTAATTCCATATTTTCATCCGTGTTTGTTCAACACAACTCAAACAGGAGAACTGCTTAAATCTGAATACTGACTTAAATTTGTAAATTGGCTCCAAACTGAAGGTCATGTTGCTGTGTGTCTGCAGAAATTAGAATGATTCAGCTGTTTACTGCAACTTTTGAAGACCATAATATGTCAGGGCTTGTGTTTTTGTGAGTTTGCTTTGGGGGTTTTCCTTCTCACTGGTGGTCAATATTTACTTAATGCACCTTTTGAAGAAATACTTTTTTTTTTTATCTAGTCTCGGACTGCACAAATATATCTATGACTAACAAACACATTTTAGGCTTAAATCTTACTTCAGTCAATAATAGCTACTAACACCCATGGTGCGTGACAAAAACAGAGGGCTGTTACCTGAGAGATCGACTTGTAACCAATCAGCTCCGTTGGCGGGACAGTGAGCAAGACTCCAGAGTGGTGATTAACAGAGAGAGGTTACATAATGCGTTAAAGTCTTTCACAAAAATTATTGAACAAATAATTATTGAACAAATCGCAAAATCGACATATTCATTGTTAACATGTACACTGTAAAATGAGAACTATACACCTCTATGTCCCAGAAATGTCTCAATAATCCAACTTAAATATCCAGTGAATGGCCCTTGCTGACCATCTGAATAAATATGGAGTCTTAAACAACATTTTAAAGAAAATGTCATCAATGCGGGGGAAAAGTGTGACCTAAACGCCGGGGATTAGAGCTTAGTGTTGCCGTGACCAACATCTAGTTTTTGGTATGCATTAATCAAGTCGTCTCTTGCTGAGTGTTATTCATTCTGTGTGTTATAGTATGCAGTGGAGATGGAAGCAAAGTTGGATCAGCTACGTTCGCTGGTGGAGGCAGCAGATCGAGACAAGGTGGAGCTGCTCAACCAGCTGGAGGAGGAGAAGAGGTGGGTGGTCTGACTTCACCTGCAGCCCGCACACAATACTGTTTATGGAAAGTCATAAATGTGTTTCATGTATCACTGTCTAATATGTACAGCAGAGGTACTCTTAGAAGAAATGTTATTATCGTCCCTGTTTGACAGAAAAGTGGAAGATCTGCAGTTTCGTGTGGAAGAGGCATGCATCACCAAAGGAGACCTGGAGGTATCTCGTGGTTATATAATCTGGTTCTCAATTAAACATATTCTCTCAGTCACTCAAGCTATAAAATTCCCACTTGTCAGGCTGATGCTTTCTTTAAAAATTTACGTGTGAATTATTGACGAACTTGTTTGATAGTTGATTAACATACTTTACATTACCACCCCCACGTTGTTCTTATTAAAAGCAGTCAAATTAATGTCAACCTCAAGCCCTCCTGTGTACCAGTTTGTAATGAACACCTGAGTTTGATCTCTTTTGTTTTTTAATGCTCTGTTTATATTTTGTAAAAGTACCACATTAAGTAACTTAAAGTTGCAAAATAATTGACCGTGAACTTGTATTAGTGCTTCACATTTTCCTCTAAAAAAATATGAGCTGATGATTTAACCAATCGTTCTTACCCTGCACTCTTTGAATCATTCATTTGCTGCCTCCTTCAGACAAGTCTTTCTCCCTGCTCATTTTATTTATTCGTTCATGCTTAATTCACGTACCCTTCCTCTTTATCCACCCATCTGCAGCACTTACATTAACATCCTCTCGTCATCCTTTCACCCACATGTCTGTTCCTGAATGCTGTTTTTGTCCTGATTTGCCTTCAGTCTTTTTATATGCTTCCATCTTTCACTGTTGTCTGCATCTTCTTCACTGTTCAGATGAATTAGTGCCTAGTCGCCTTCAAGTACTGGAATACAAGCAAACAAGTGCAAATAGAAGTATCTGAGAGTCAGAATGAGATGATTGAAATAATCAACTCCTGATATTCCTCAGAGCAGAATGAGCAAATAACAATCTTTCCCTTTGTTCATATCCATCTGATGTAATTGAAATACTGGAAACCATCAGTGCTTCTGTACTTACTGGCCTTCTCTTTAAAGTCTTGTCTTCTTCCTGTTTGTGGCACAAAGCTGACAAGTTAGTGTTGCATTGGTGTTTGTTCTCCTTCTTTTCCTGCTCTCTCTTACTAACAGACGCAGACCAGACTGGAGCATGCCCACATAAAGGAGCTTGAGCAGAGTCTGCTCTTTGAAAAGACCAAAGCTGAAAAACTCCAGAGGGATTTAGAGGACACTAGGGTAATGCTCGCAGTCCTAGTCCCACAGCAGGA
Source organism: Micropterus dolomieu (assembly GCF_021292245.1). Taxonomy (NCBI): domain Eukaryota; kingdom Metazoa; phylum Chordata; class Actinopteri; order Centrarchiformes; family Centrarchidae; genus Micropterus; species Micropterus dolomieu. The sequence goes on along the minus strand of NC_060162.1, from coordinate 4,121,543 downwards.
CTAAGTGATGTGCTTTTCCCTTACTAGGTTTAATAATGATGCACAGAATATATTGATGGAACCACAGCGTGCAAACATTATGCAAATTATCAGAATTATCAAAAGTTGCTTCCCTCCTCTTGGCCTAGTCCACAATCAGCCCCGGAATAGAGACTAACATCTCATCAGCCTTGAGCTTTTCTAGTAACCCGGGTCTGTCATACTGAAAGTTATGCATGTGTGCATGAAATTCTTTTTCTAAGATAGTTTGGAAATGCCTGAGCTTTTGAGAATGCTGGCCTTCATTTTTCTAATTCAGCAAATCCCATGAAAAGACCAAAACCAACAGCATGTTAGTCTGGCTTTTAATACTTTCCAACTTCTCTATCCTGTCTGTTTTCTTGCTGAAGATGTAAAACTTTAACAGCTGGCAACTTTATTATTTTAAAGTCCCAGTTATTTCCTAAAACAGCTGTAGTTTTTAGCAAATGTTACTCAGTTGGGAGGAAATAGAGCATTTGATGGGACTTTTTTTAGGAGTGGATGAATCCACATGTGGTGCTCTAGTGACTGTTTGGTGCAGCAGGACAGTGTATGTAGGACTGAGTCAGAATACACTACAGTGTGGTGTGTTCATGGTGATGAAAGAACAGTCAGCCAGTGCAGCAACAATGGCAATATCTATGGCTCAGAGTGAGAAGATATATCAGGCTTTGATGTACACACAATACCTGTTAAGAGCATACATTCTGTTAAGGCAGGAGAAACCACTGGGGCAAGGACTCAAAGGTACAACCTCGATTCAGAAACACTTTGGTACACATGTAGGTAGTCAGTAGAAGATGACAAATAATCCAACAGGGATAAGGCTAAAGCTGGTCATATCAAAAAACTAGGAAGAGTACACATAGAGAAAACGCTGGAATGCTAGACAACAAAGGTTACTAAGACGAAGGGGAACAGATAGACTAAATACACTAGATGGTGAGTATAACAAGGGACAGGTGGATGTAATTATGGTGGGGCAGGTAATCTCACAGGTAGGAATCACACAAGGACAGGAAGTGAAGTGGTCTGAAACAAGAGGAAAGGTAAGTAACAAAATAAAACAGGAAAGAAAATGGAATGGAAGATGCCTAAGATGCATGACGTGGCGTCTCACATTCACTGTTGGTTTTTGTCTTTTCATGGGATGTATTGACAATAAGAAAAATGTGGAACACTGCCATCCTTTATCTTTTAACCAAAAGGTCTAAACTTTGACTTGTCTTTAAGTCAAAGGTCAAAGTCTCCTACAGAAAACAGTGAATCCTTAATTGCACCAGATTCTCTGTTGGTGGTTCAAACAGCGCTCTGGTACTCCTGTGGATCAATTCCATCCATTCAAAATAAGTGTGGTTTGTTTTAACCTGGATGACATCAGGGTTTACAGGTCAAAGATCTTGCATCCTGCCCCATGTGTCAATGGAACGTGAATAATGGAAAGACAGATACCTATTTTTTGACATATCAGCGGATATTCTTTTCCCCCCCTCCTTTTCAGAAACACATAACATAAACAAAGATCATTCCTAATATTTGTTATGTGTAGTTATGAGACCTTACCAAGATAACAAGACATAATGCAGTTTAAAATTAAACTTTTTTTATTGTTATAAATAGTACACTGAACAAAAGTACAACTGATTATGTCATAGCTGTGTGTTGCCATCAGGGGACTTGCAGAGCTCTCTCTGGTAGACGAACTGCAGCAACAACTCATACCATGATTGACGGATCTGTCTCTCCGTTTCTTTTTTAATTGTCATTTACCGGCTGTTATAAACACTGTTAATATTGGCACACTGATGTATTGGTCGGGCTCTTATAGGAAGCAGGAAAACCTATTCTTTTTTGGGGGGGGGTTTACTTAAATATCCAGTCTTTGACTCCCAGCTATTTGACAAGTAAAAACTTAAATTATTTGTTATGTTGAAGGGTTAATCATGTGCATTTTATTTTGGAATATATCATTTATTTTGGAATATATCTATCTATCAATGTAGATAATTAAATTAGTAGAGTTTTAGACCTTAAACAATAAGCTTATTCATTGATTTTTGACAATGGATTTCTTTATTAAGTTAAAATGCCAAAAATTGGCTGGTACCATCTTTATTAATTTCAGAGACTTTGCTTTTCTTTTTGTTATATTTAGTTTTTTTTTGTTGGATAAAACAAGCAAAATGAAGATGTCAACTTGGGCTCTGGGAAATTTCGTTTCAATCATTTTTCACAATTTTCTTATGTTTTATAGAGAAATCAATTACTCTAAAAATAATCAATCTCTAGTTGAAGCCCTACAATATTGACATATTGCATTTTTGCATTAATCTGTGCTTTAATCACTAAAGTTACAGTAAATCAAAATACATCACTGTGGCTGAAAACGTTGCCATGTCATTTTGATACAGATGAATCCGAGATCAGGTTAAAGCTTCTGCACATACTGTATTTGGTTCACTGTATAAAACCCAGGCACACTGTTTTTACATTACTACTCTCCTCTGTCAGCTCTCCTGTCTCCTCTTGGCCTTCACGCCTCCTTTCTACATCTTCTGCTGCAGGTGGCCACGGTGTCTGAGCGCTCCAGGATCATGGAGCTGGAGAGGGAGGTGGCAGACCTCCAGCTCAGGCTCCGGGCATCCCAGCAGAAGGAGGATGCTGCGTCTCTGTCCCAGCAACAGATCAGCAGCCTCAAAGCCCAGGCACAGTCTCAGGAGAAAAAGGTTTGTGGAAAGCATCAGAGAAGTCCCAGCGTTGGTGTTTTTGTTCAGCTAGGTCTGGGCAGCAGCTACATGATACCCTCTGCTTATTATCATATAATTTATGGCATGATGTAAAACTGAAAGAATTGGTGTAATTTCTATTTACCATCCTTTTAGCCCCTAATGTAAATAGACATTTGACCTTTTTATGTGGGGTTTGTTAAAGCTACTGTGATGATGCATAATTTATGGCTCTACTATGTATATATTGTATGTTCTATACTGTGTGTCCCCATCAGATCAGTGAGCTGAGTGTCGACGTGGAGAGCAAACAGAAAGAGCTTCAGTCTCTGCAGCAAGATAAGAGCTCTCTGGAGCTGCAGCTAACCAGCCTGGTAAGAAAGGAATAAATTCACTACTTACTTAATGGATGTTTGGGCTTTTAAACATACATCTCTGGTACGCAAACCCCCATTAAGCAATGCATCTTATTAAGAAAATGTGATGTCACTTTTATAACTCGGTCTCATGCATGAATAACCATCTGAGTCACTTTTATGCAAAAGTCTGTGTTGAACATGTAACAATGGCTGCCAAGACCCTCCCCCCTGCAGTTACTGTTGTTACTCCTGTCGTTAAGCGGGTTTTTTTTTGTCACTATTAATTGGCAAAAGTTTTGCAACATTAAACAATGACCCCAACAAAAAAAGGACCAATTTCCATCGTACATACAGTCCTGTTTACTGGTTTGTTTGCAGCTCTGCTCCGATGCCACTGTTTTGAGTTTTGTATAAAATGATTTTTCTTCCAGTCATGCTTCTTGTAGTCTCAACATACATTAACATGCTTTCTGCAATGGTTTTTAAACACTGGTTCTTTGTTGGTGGCACTGCTTGTACCCCAGTTCTCTGTAATTGTTTGGGTTTGTGGCTGAGAGGATTTAGATGCAGACACAGAGGCAGTTGTAAAAGAAGAAATCACAGAGGAATTATTGAGATACATATAATGAATGTGCAAAGTGTTCCTCAAGGCGGTGAGGGTTAGGTTTACAGGGTCTCTGTGAAAAGGAAGGTGGAGTTGGGGCTAAAACCAAACGAAACCAAAACTAGGACCAAAAACCTGGGGCACAAGAAAGACAGGGTGTCACAAACTTAGCTCTTTCTAAAAAGACGTAGCAAGTGTAACACTGGAAGTGAACAGATGATCTGGCAAAGACTGAAGGGAAAAGCCAGGGTTTGTAACCACTGGGGTTTATTGTGGGATGAGTCTCAGGTGAGTCGAAAAGCCACAGGTGGTTTGATGATTGGCCCAGACCGGGGAGTGCAGCACCATGCCCAGACACACACAAACAAACAGAAGACAGACAGAAATGCTGGGAGTGGAAAAACATAGGAAACACTAGGAACTGGATTGGTGGCACAACCAAATCATGATGTAACGGCCTTTTTACTCGCTACTAACTGAATTTTAATAAAATATCACTCACTTCCCCATCACATTTTCTTCAGAGAAATTACGGAGATAAAGTACCAAACAACTCTTAGAGACCATTTATCCTAGATTTTTTTTCTGGTGTTTCCAAACGACATGTTTGGAAAGTTATCTACATAATAATGAGAAGACGATTTATCATTGAAATTCCTTGATTCTTTAATCAATAGTTTTTGGATTTCACACAGAAGTAATCAGCTTCTCAGTTCAAGCTGGTGACCAAGCATACAGTATTTTACTAAAGAGCTGTAGCTAGCTAGCTAATGAGGCTAGCATTAGCTCTACGAGTTTGTTATAGACAAACTATAGTGTTTAAAAGTGAAAACAACCTAATGTTTCACTCTAGTGTGTCTTCATCAGAAAAAAAAGACTTTATGTCTCAGGCAAAAAGTCATCATCCTCATCAGTTGATGATTAATTTAGAAGACATGGACTTATGTTATATAATAAAGGTTCTTGTATTGAAGTGTAGAGCTGATTATTAGTTTCATTGAGAAGCTGGAACCAGCGGGTTATTTAATTTTATTCAAAAATGACTTAATTATTAATGTTAATGTTTATAGCTTTTCTGTTGATCAATTAATCCCCTAACTGTTTCAGCTCTAGTACTGTCCCAGAAATGTTGTTAGTTTCTGACTTAGTATTACTGCCATCATGACCTTTACAGTTTGTGACTCTGGGGGCTGACATGTAAAATTGCCAGCAGATTTCTTTAATGAGGTGCATGTCTGAATGGGCCATAACAGAGACATTTGTTTAAAATCCCCAAATCCATTGCTTTACCAGATAATTGAAGCCAGCTAAGAAGTGCATTTCTGTGAGGGTCCAATCTGATGCGTTTTGCTTGCGGGCATCGTGAAAGTGGCCACATTAAGAGAGGCATTTTATCCTCAAACCTCGCATAGTTTCTGGGCCCAGTCATTATTCTCTAGTTAGCTCAAGGTATAAGAATGTTACTATGTAAGTGATTAGCTCGTAGTCAAGCTGATGTTTCTCCATTTCAGAGAAAAAAGCTTGAGATAGCTGAGGAGGAGAACAGGAGTGCAGCAAAGAACATGCAAGGTAAACATTTCAGATGTACCGCAACTGCTTTGATGCTCATTAGAAAGTATGTTTATTATGTTTTTCCTGTGTCAAGATGATTGTGATAGTTGATGTTGTGTTTTCTGCCAGAATTGGAGCAGAGTGTGGAGCAGGCAAAGAAAGACTACCAAACCTTGAAAGAGGAGAGTCAATGCAAAGAGAAAGAGCTGACACAGGTAGGTTTGCACACAAGTCAGTGGTTGAAAACAATTGAGTAATTTCTTTTGTGTGTGTGTGTGTGTCTTAGACGTTACTGTGTGGTGATAAATAGGGCTGCAACTATTGTTTTCATTAATCGACTAATCGTTGAGTCTATAAAATGTCGGAAAATTGTGAAAAATGCTCATCACAATTTTCCAGAGCCTAAAGTGACATCTTCAAATTGCTTCTTTTATTCAAACAGTCCAAAATCCATTTACTATAACTGACAAAGAATAGCAGCATTGTTTTACATTGAAGAGGATTAAACCAGCAATGTTTCACATTTTTGCTTAATAAAATGACTGAAAGGATTAATCGTTTATCAAAATAATCAATAGTCAATTAATTTTCTTTAATTAATGGACTAATCGTAAAACTAGCTGGCTGTATATAACGTAGTTCAAACTAGTTAATTATATAAAGTAGTTCAGTTTAAATTTCTAAAGATGGCTATGGCCTTACTTTAGACTATTTACCTTACTTTAAGGTTTATCAAAGCTGTAGCTCAATTCATAAGGATTAGGCTGGGAACCTGTGGGTCGTGGTTCGAATCCAGCTCGGACCAGAGTTGCGGAGCGTGGACTGGTAGCTGGAGAGGAGGTGCCAGTTCACCTCCTGGGCACTGAGTGGCAGGCCCCTCACTCTCTGTGTGTTGCTATGGGTTCTGTTTGTGCATGTGCATGTGTGTAAAAATACTAATATAATAAATATCATCTTCTTCTTCTGTCAAGAGTAACATAGCTAGCTAGCCAGCTAGCTGGCAGTATCAAAGTAAACAAGGGTCCTAGAAATGCAAATCCGGTCGTAGGATTGTGGTCCTGAAACTGGAGCCTCCAGCTACATACTACTCTTTCGCTTGGGTATTCAGTCGAGTGCAGTGTTGCAGTCTCACCACTGGATGTCACTAAAGTTCTCACACTGGTCAATGTAAACAATGCAGCTTTTAAAGCATTTTAATAAAATGTTTTGCAAATGTTTGATGGCCTGCAAATTAAAACTGATTGTGTTTACAGGGGAACATTCTGTAGGGTACTTTTAAGTACTGTTGTCAAATATTCCCTCCAGAAATAGCGTTACTATACCTCGTATACTTATTCTTGTGTGCCACCCCTGTGTACCTGTAGACAAACTCAATGGCATGTTTCAAGCTACAGGAACATTCTCCTCATCTAGTATTTATGCTTTTATATTTCCAGTAGTCAGTGTTTTGCAGACGTCTTAGCAGGAGGTGCATAAATGGAGTGATAACAGAAAGAGTGGAGCATAAAAGCTCGGCTGTTGTATTGCAGCAGCAGTGAATGCAGGGTGTCCACTCTTTTTACTGTTGTAATATTTCTGAAAATACCTCAGTACAAATTACAGTTTGCAGTTATAAGGGAGTATTTTGTTTTCTTTCCCTGAAGTCAGAGCTTTCATACTTGTGCTCTCGCTTCACGGAGCTCGTTTCAAATGGATGTAAAAGTGAAACAGCTGAACAAGCTCGAGGCGGACCCAGTAAAGAGCTGTCTTTCCTTTTTTAGCCAAGATTTTTAATGACCTCTGGTAATGGAATGCTGTTTTTTACGCGACGATGTCTATTTTGACTTAAATCTTAAGTTTAGAGTGATCTTGATGTTTTGTGCCTCTGTACAAAACAAGAAAAAAGAAAACCTACATAAGATTAAATGATGCGAAGGGGGTCGCATGTAGTGACAGACCCGCAGAGAATTACCACCTGCTTCTGCAGCTATAATTGTTTAGATTTTACGCCCCACAACTTTACTGTTTTTTATTACAGTACTTTCACAGCTGTCATCAGCGCTGTTTCCTGCAGCCACCAAATGTTTACAGCGGGAAGCTCTAAAATACCACTGTACACTAACTGCTCAGCAGCAAACTGCAGACAGACACAGTTTCACTTCCTGTCAGAACAAACAAGAAAAGATGGAGTCCACAACACACTCAATTAATCCCTAAAAATAGATAAATTATAACATAAAAAGCCAGATAACACACAAGATTAGCGAGGACATACAAGAATAATTTCTCATGCACTGTTTTTAATTAAATTTTAGCATAACATGTTCAGTTTAACACGTTCATAACAAAAAAATGATTGAATGAGTTGAAAATGCCTTTTATATGTCAACAAGAAAACTGTTTCTATTGATCACAGAACAATTAAGTTGTGTCCTCAGGAAATCAAACTTGTGGATTGTAATGTACTAAATCATCTTTGTGCACTGGATATTACCAAACCACGTGGAGCTAAATATTGTCAATATGTTTTCCAGGCTATTGAAAAGTCAGAGATGACGAAGCTGTCGCTTGAACAGCTGACCAATGAGAAGAAGACACTTGAGACACAGGTGAGCAGAAGGTCCTGATAGAAAATATGTATGTTAATCTTCAGCTACAGCAAAATACTGAAAGTTCCCACTGCCACTGAAGTACCCAGGGTGTCATTTTATTCCTTCGCTTCTCTTTCATTTAACAAATGATTATTTGCTAAGCCCTCCTGTCAGTCTTTCCACTCCTGTACATATGCTGTTTACAATAATGCTGGCAGATTTAAACACAACAAAAGCAAAAAACAACAAAAGCCAGGTAGGATGTCAACTGTTGCTGGCAGATTTAAACACAACAAAAGCAAAAAACAACAAAAGCCAGGTAGGATGTCAACTGTTGCTGGCAGATTTAAACACAACAAAAGCAAAAAACAACAAAAGCCAGGTAGGATGTCAACTGTTGCTGGCAGATTTTCCACACCAGTGTAGAAAACATGGAAATAAAGACACATCATTGCTCTTGTATGTATGTCAATGTGTAAATCTAGTGTTATAACATCAAACTCTTATTCCATTTTAACAGGACCCTGTTTGGTTACTGAGCTTACAACCATGGACAAGCAAGACAGTTGTTAGATTTATCTTTTAGTGTTCATATTTTCAAATGTGTGTATTTCACAAAACTCTTTTAGGATTATGAATATCCTCTATACGCTGGGATTGCTGGGTTGTAAACTTCGCCAAATCCAGTAAAGAGCAGGACTGAGTCGCAAAACGTCACCCTAAACTCTGACATAGTATATCGGCAAAACTGTGGATGTAATGTGTCCCCAAAATAGGTGGTTTGCTCATGAAATTCTCCTTGAACTTGAAAGTAACTAGTTTTGATGTATGAAAGCGTTTCCTTACATGTTTTGCTTTTGTATTTTTGGTTCTGGAAAGGTAAAAGGAAACCCTCCAAATTTGTTAAATATCACTCTGCTTCAGCATGTGGAGAAATCCAGTGCTTCACAAACACATGCACGTGTGTTACTGTGTGTGTCCACAGAAAAGATTCACACACATGCACATACATGATTTTACCATTTTTAGCTTGCAGGGTTTTAATTACGTATTCACATCAGGATTCCCACGCTTACCGCATGTGACTGTGCAGGCCCCAGTCATCGCATTTAATCAGCCAAGCATAAAATACCGTTAGCCGTATCTCTCTTTCTCTTTTCTCTCCCTGTCTCTGCCCTCTCAGCCTCCACATCTCACCGCCATCTGTAACTTGATATTTTTATCATTTCATACTCAATCCGTAACTGGGGTCCACCTGCAGCTGTTCATTCAGTCTGCGGCTCTCTGGTGCCCTCTTGCTCGCCTACATTCATCTCCGCCCTGTAAGATCAGTCTGACTCCAGCTGCCTGCAGTCTCCAGATGGTCGGTCTCATGACAGCCAGAGAAATGGAAAGGAGATTAGAGCGGGAGATAGAGACCGAACATAAACATGCTTTCTGTTTGGAAGTATTTATATTTGTCATCCCAGCACATAAACCATTTTCATGCACCATATTTCAGCGCTGCAACATAACTCACAGTACTCTACCTGCTATTCTTGGTGACTTAAGGTGGACTAAGATAAGTTAACATAAGATAAGCCTTTATTGATCCCCAGAAGAGATTTTCTGGCGTTGCAGCAGCACAAAGACATAAAAGAGATATAAACAGATACAAACAACTAAGCAAAACAATATTAGAAGCATATAAAACAAGCCTAAGAATAGATTTTGAAAGTCTTTGACACAGAATAGGCTAAATGTGTTAATTTTGTTTAAAATTTTGAGAGTGCTGGAGATGTTCTGACAGTATGGCATTTTGAAATAAAAAAAACAATTTAGCAATTATGGGCAGTAGTAACGTATATAGTAATAACAAATGTTTATAACACATTGTAATGTGTCAACACAGGGTAACTTGTGAAATGTCATTAAGAGATCAATAAAGTCTTGTATTTATCTATGATATTATTATTAAATGTAATTGTTGATTATTATAAATGTAGTGGAGTAGAAGTATAAAGTAGCAGAAAATGGAAATAGTAAAAAGTAAAAGTACCTCAAAAGTGTACTTAAGTGCAGTACTTGTACTTACACTTAATAGATAACAACATATAATAAACAGCATATAGATATTTATTGTATTATTTATGCAATATAACTAGATTTAAATTATCATTTCAATATTTTTAAACCTGGGCCCTATTTTCACATATTTTGTTGTCTAAGTGACCAGTAGGTACAAAAAGTTTTGGACTCTTCTCCCTCGTTTCCTCCAGTCAGTGTTGTGTACGTAGAGGAGCTGCTAGCAAGACTTTATTTCCTAACGTTACTCCAACACAACAAACTCCTCTCTCCAACTCTGACTCCCGTTCCACCGGGTTTCACCGGAGTCCTTCGTTGGGATCCTTTCTATGATGTTTTCAGACACCTGGTCTAACAGTCTGAGCCTGTCGGTGTCAACAAGAAGCACATTTTGTGGACGTATTTTTGATGGGTGCAATTGCCACGAAGGAATACGTAGCAGCCACTGCAGCCAAAGCATCTACTGCACAGATTCAAAACGTTTTGTACCTACTAGTCATTTCAACATCAACATATTTGGAAAAAAAGCCAGATTTAAAATACCGAAATTATCTTTTAAACTTCATATAAAATATGAAGACAAGTTTTATATGATTACAGCTCTGTTATTTTGTCATTCATTAATTGTTTACACACATTGTTTACAGATGCTTCATATGAGGAGTTGTTAACAAATACAATAATAAACACCCCAAAACGTCCCCATGTCTGCTTACAACCACATTATAGTGTGTTTATAAATCATTTATTATACCGTCTGTCAATGATAAATAAGAGTGGTTAAAATAGTGTTACCTCATAGGTTATATATTTATTTACTATTAGTTTTAACTTTGAGAGCTGTTATTGTACAAATATGCACCAAAAATAAATACCTCCTGTACAACTGCTGTTTGCATAAAAAGGGTTTTTGTACAGTACTAGTGTTGTTAGCATAAACAGAACTTAGACCCTTTCTCCTTGAAATTGTTATTTTCTGCTCTGCCAGTGAATTATTATAATATAAAAGTAGCGTTGTTATTATTATTAACTGAAATGTTTAAGCTCACTTAATCTTGACAAACTGAAGCACGCAGGGCAAATGAAAAAGGCTGGAACAAACAGCAGACTGTTCAATATGCTTTAAATTGACACGCTTTAAGGAAACTGAAAGGATCGACCTAATGCGTCCGTCATTAAAAATGAAAAACGTTTTTGCAGCTACAACAGAGAGAGCAGGGATTTGGTCTCTGTGGAGGAAAACGCACGTTGTAGAGCGTTTATTTATTTATTATTTATTACATCTGCGTCTTCTCTCCGCTCAGCCATGTTACTGTAGGCTGTGATGTAATCCTGCACATGTCAGACACTGTGTGTGTGTGTGTGTGTGTGTGTGTGTGTGTGTGGTGATGATGATGACGATGATGACGATGCCTGGCTGGACAGAACATTGCTTTAATTAATGAACGGTTGACTTGAAATCAGCCTCTCTTTTTTTTTGCCGTCACACATCTGTTGTATCCAGAGCTGAAACGATTCGCTTAGTTGATTAGTCTAATTAATCAGCAACAACTTATTTAAATTTTTATTTTATTGTTTATTTGAGAAGGGATGTAAATGTACGACTTAACCACAGGCTGGTTTTCATCGGTAGTTCCTTTGCCTGATGTTGTCTAAAATAATAAAACTACTACAATACAATAAAAAAATTTATTAAAAACATTGAAAAATCTGTTAAACAACATGAGCAGATTAAGACAATTAATTGTTAATTGTTTGTCTTTTTATAAGTGGTGGAAGTACTCAGATATTTTACTTAAGTAAAAGTAGCAATACCACAGTGTACAAATACTATTACAAAAAAGGACACATATTGTATGATTAGATTATTATTCCCCATGCATTAATGTAAAAGCAGGATTTTACTGCTGTAATAGTTGAGCTGGAGCTTATTTTGAACTATTTTGTATCAGTTAATGATTATTTTCATTATGGAATAAATAGTTATTCTGAAAACACTGAGAAATGTAATCACAATTACCCAAAGCCCAAACTGAGTCAAAGTAAAATAATCAAAATAAAAGGTGCAAATCTTCACATCAAGTGTTTTTGTTTGAAAAATTACAAAACATCATAAATGTTGCCAATTAATTTTCTGTTAATCGACTGATTGTTTCAGCTGTACTTGTATCAACTGTTGGATATTTTAATTTATAACAAAACATATTTTATAAACTCTTTGTTGTATGTTTTGTTTGTAAAAATCTTGATTTGTAAAGTAAAAAGTACAATATTTCCCTCTGAGTAGAAGTATAGAAGTAGCGGAGTAGAAGTATAAAGTGGCATGAAAAGAAAGACTCACGTAAAGTACAAGTACCTCAAACTTGTACATAAGTGCAGTATATTTACTTAGTTACATT
>NC_060162.1:4028270-4109229 GCF_021292245.1 Micropterus dolomieu | reverse complement strand
TCATGCGGCGTCGGAAACGCGTAGGAAATTCACAGCCGCACCGGCAGAACTCCAGAATGTGCAACTCGGCCGGCTCACGCGCGGACGCGCTTACAAGTGCGAGGGCCCGCCCAACGCTGCTTGCAGCTTTAATTGTTAATTGTTTGTCTTTTTATAAGTGGTGGAAGTTCTCAGATATTTTACTTAAGTAAAAGTAGCAATACCACAGTGTACAAATACTATTACAAAAAAGGCCACATATTGTATGATTAGATTATTATTCCCCATGCATTAATGTAAAAGCAGGATTTTACTGCTGTAATAGTTGAGCTGGAGCTTATTTTGAACTATTTTGTATCAGACTGCAGTTAATGATTATTTTCATTATGGAATAAATAGTTATTCTGAAAACACTGAGAAATGTCATCACAATTACCCAAAGCCCAAACTGAGTCAAAGTAAAATAATCAAAATAAAAGGTGCAAATCTTCACATCAAGTGTTTTTGTTTGAAAAATTACAAAACATCATAAATGTTGCCAATTAATTTTCTGTTAATCGACTGATTGTTTCAGCTGTACTTGTATCAACTGTTGGATATTTTAATTTATAACAAAACATATTTTATAAACTCTTTGTTGTATGTTTTGTTTGTAAAAATCTTGATTTGTAAAGTAAAAAGTACAATATTTCCCTCTGAGTAGAAGTATAGAAGTAGCGGAGTAGAAGTATAAAGTGGCATGAAAAGAAAGACTCACGTAAAGTACAAGTACCTCAAACTTGTACATAAGTGCAGTATATTTACTTAGTTACATTTGTTTTGTAGTATTTATATTCGTCATTCTACAAGCCTTTTCACGGTCAGCTTCTCATTTGTGGTTATTTGCTGGTGTTCTTGGTCTTTTCTGAATATTAATGGGTTTTGGAGTAATAAACCAAAAGAAGCTGTTTAAATACATCACATCTTTGTAATCGCCATTTTTCACCGTTTTCTAGACCAACTGATTAATCTGTTGATTCATCGATAAATCAGTGATGCCCCAGTTAGATCGTCTGTGCGCAGATGCAACAACACATCATAAGAGAGGACAACGAGAATGGCTCGTTGTTTTTATCAGACCTTGTTATATTAAACAAAGGTGACTGGTGGCACCAGCTGACTGTTGTGTTTGCTGTGAGTCATGTTAAACACTGAATGAAAGGTGAATCTTTTAGAGGAGTGTGTGAACATATGGTGTCGGAGAGTGAGGAAACAAGATTGTGAGCAGCAGAAAGGCGGCGGAGGGGGGGGGGGTCTGTTGTGGGAGGAGCTTCATCTGGGCTTACATAATGGAAGCGCTCGGCTTCTTTAACCCAACTGTGACAGAGAGAGAGAGAGAGAGAGAGGCTGCTCAGGCGACACGCTCTCCATTTCCCTCTCGCAGCCGTGCACGGCGGGGGGTGAGAGCTGATGGTTTATTGATGCCCAGCTTGTGTTAGTCTGTGTGTGTTATGCTGTAGATAGAGGGTGAGTGCTTGTATACACACTGCTGTTGTTTAGCAGCTGAACGTGGGTTTAAATCTGGCAGCAGTGAGCCTGTAGGTATGGACATTGCTGCTCTGCATCAGGGTTACTCCACTAACATCTACTCACCTCACTACCAGGTAGGATTGTTTTGTTTGTTTTTTTCAAACAAAATCAGTGCAGAATGCAAATAGGACATGTTAAAATCACTGTAGGCAGGAAGAGGTGGTGTTATTCATATCTCTAATTAGCTCTTTTAAATTATTGTGTTTCTCAGTATAAGATTTCACCGTGTAGCCTGCGCTTGTGACCCAGCGGACAATCTGTGCACGTTTTGCATGTTTGTGTATATTTATGTGTGCATGTGAGCATGCTCTGTAGTACTACATCTCACTTCAGAGGTGTAAATAAACAAAGATGTGTTAATAAGTCTGAAACTCACGTGCAAACGGTGTCCAGAACAGTGTTGATGACACACTTGACTATGTGTTAACGTGCAAAAACAAATATCCTGTAGACGACTGACAGTGTGAATCGTTACACATTACAGTTTAAAAAATAAAATCTTATTCTGTCTGAAGTCAGTCGCAGCAAAGGCATTGATTTGAAAGACATACTTGTTAATTAATTATCGACTATTTTAAAGCTGCTGGGATGACTGCACTGCACGTGTCTGAAAAGGCAGTTTGACCTGCCAGGAAGGATTTTTGATTTGTGTTTAGAAACCCAGATATCCGACTTGATTAAAGAAACAAAAAATTTTGCAAGAGATGAAGTTGGAGTAACTGACGTCTCCGGGACTTTTATTTTTAGTTTCACGTGGACTGAACTCGTTCTGCTGTCTGCTGACTCATTGTGAATATCAAGGCGTTGTGTATTTTAAGTATTAACTGCGGTTTCATTCTTAATGACCCAAATTTCTCTTGTCTGACTGCAGCTTGTCTTTGGACGTAAAAGCTTTTATATGACAATATGGCAATATGACGTTGAGTATACTACAGAGTACAGCTGAAACGATTTGTCGATTAATTAGTAATAAGTGTTGACAGAATGAATCTGCAACTTTTTCAGATAGTTTTTGGGGGGAGAAGGTGGCATTTTAAAGCCTTTATTAAACATCAGATGTCGCTTTTCCGGGGTGCCCCAATCAATTTTGAGAATTGATTAAGAGTTCAAAACATTTGCAGGTTCCAGCTTTTGTAATGTGTAGATGTCCTGTTGTTCTTTGTCTCATAGTTCATTTAATATCTTTGGGTTTTGGACTGCGTCACCTTGGACTCTGGGAAATGGTGATGGATTTTAACATACCGCCGCATTTTGAGGTTTTCTATCAAAGTAATCCAGTAATAGTTGTCTGTGCATTCATGGGCACGTTACAAACAGAAAGTGCTAACAGCTAATTCTGCATACTTTTAATGGTGGCAATTTGCCAAAGTATGAACAAATATTGGCTAAACCCAGCGCTCAAATAAGAATAGCACTGAGTTGATAAATAATATAATACAGTAGAAGGACAACCAGTTCTTCCCGTGGGGAAGAAAACTCAGATATCCTCTTTAATATGCAGAGATGTAACTCTGGACAGGATTTAAATTATAGGAGAACCAGCCAGTTTGCTGAAAAACAGTCAGTTATGACTGCTGTAATTATTATTTCTGGGGCGAGGGTGAAACATTACCCTCATATACTCTCCAGACCAGATTAAAATCACTGACTAGCGCAGGTGATGTCAAAATCACCCCACCTCCCCTAGAAAAACAAATCCCGCCCGAATAGTCTTAAGTGCTAAAACAATTTGTTTTATATTATTTTATATATATAATATTAAGAAGAGCAAAATAATGTATTCTGTAGTTCTAACTTGTTGTGTATATATTCTTTATGACCCTCCTTCCTTTTCTGCACTTCTTCCCCTTTTCCAGCTCGAGGCTTTGAAACAGCAGAACTCCAAATACCAAGAAGAGCTCAGCTTGACGAAGGAGCGGAGCAGCTCAGAAAACCAGCGCATCGGAGTTCTCTGCAAGGAAATGTGAGTACCGAGGATAACTAATGTGTTTTTTCCTGGTGTGTGTCTCCTCTAAAGGTGACCCCAGCCAGCCAGTTCATTAGACTGGCCGTGGTGAATTTATCCTGCGGGGTCTTTAATGATGATTAAAAATCCAGTCTGCATTTTCAAGCTCTTACTTCAGCACAAAGAAGGGACTGTGCAAATGTGGCTCAATTTAATTGCATTTAGACAATAGAACCAAGTAGAAACTGTCCTCACTGGTCTCACACTGAAATGTGTTATTAAGTAGGCTCCATCTGTGACTCTCCAGAGAGATGTTTCCTCTTGTTAATATGCTGTAAATTGTTGTGTAAAGGGCATAATTAACCAGAGAGTGCCATTATGTGATTATGGATATGATGGTGGAGTGGATGCACAATACTGATAATTACAGTAAGTACACCCCCTTGGGTGTAATGGCTGAAAACGTTTGTTTAAAATGTTTTGTTCCGTAAAGGACCAAGTTTAATATCTTTAACTACAAATCATGTATGCTTAATGTTTTTGCTGAATTTTTTAAATTAGACTTTCAGATGTACTTTTACTTCTTTTCAGCCAGCTTTTGGTTTCCATTCATGTCTCTATAAATTAAGTGGATTCTTGAAAGCATTTACTCATGAAAAACGTTATTACGTTTATTTAGTAATTACCCTGCGCCGTAAGTAATTGGATAAATTACTTGTTATGTTACTTTCAGTATTCAGCCCAATTCTGCCTTTACACGACTCCAAATCCTCCACACCCACACGTCACATCTCTTATTAAACACATGTAGAAATGTAAGCAGACATTTTGGTTTAAGTGGCCAGCTTACGGTTAACAGGGATTTCCTTATATTCACCTCTGTGGGTGCACGCAGCAGTCGTCACGTACGTACATTAAAAATGAATGCATTATCGCTGTGCATTCACTCACAAGCATTTAGTTTGCTCTTGTTGATGAATTCACCAGAGTGGCAGTGTTGACGTTGTCAACAGTCTATTCTCATCTTAAAGTCTATATGCCGCCATGAAAACAGGTCATTAGCGTTCTCTGTGTGGTAGATTACACAATTCGAGTTTGCTAATATATTTTTAAAGTGTAGAAGTTAATGAAATGCAATGGATCTAGTAGCAATTGAAAAATGTGTTCAGACTCGTAGAACACTGCCTCTTCTTTTGTAAAATGGTTCACTGTGATGTAAAGTACTTAAAACATTAAAACCCACTGGTGTGGTCCTTTTTAAACATGATAAAGCAAGATATAATACCGACTGCGTTCATGGCTTCCACAGTGATGACAGCAACAAATTCATAAAAATTTTAATATTGACTGATCGCTCAGCTAAAACAGTTTTTTGAAGCAGGGTAAAAATACTCCATCTTTTTACTTTGCTGTGTTGTGGTGGATCTCCAGCCTGAGGTTGAGGTCTATTTATAGACCGTGTGTGTGTGTGTGTGTGTGTGGAAGTATGTGGTGTGTTTTGAGTCTTTACATCATCCCTCCATGCCTCCCCTGATTCATCAGAGCCCCGAGCTGTGACGCCACGGCTCCAGATGGATCTAACTGGCTGAATTACAGTCATCAATATGTAGCATCCTGTAGGAGGAGCAGCAGATGGAGACGGAAACAAATATCCTCAGTCACAGTGAAACAAGTGCAGCGTCAACCCCTTTAAGGAGCAGAGATTTGTCTGCTTTTCTGTGTGTGCCTTGTTAAAAACTCAAATGTTGATGTCTTCCCTCCACCCTCATCCCGTCTTGTCCCCACAATGTGTTCCTCCATCCTTTCTGAGGCACGTCCTTCCTCAGTCTGCTGCTGTTATGTAATCGCTCAGTTTCTCCTCCTAGGACCGCCTGGCTCCAACATGGCCGCTGCTCACGCTATGACATCAGAGTGTGTGTGTGTGTGTGTGTGTGTGTGTGTGTGTGTCTTGTATTAAACTGTGTGCATTTGTGTGGAATCAATGTGGCCTTTGTGGTTTCTGAGAGAGCAGCTGTAGGCACCACAGCTCAGATGTGTGTTTGGTATTTTATATTATTTTTGGGGTAGGTCAAACTGAGATTGATTTCTCTGTTAAAACAGTTAATATCAAATATATTTTATTTTCATCAATCATTTGTTGCAAGGATTTGGTCAAATGAGGAAATTAAGGGATCTTTTTTTACAAATCCATCCATTTGTTACAAATGTCAACCTCATGGTGGCGCTACAGGAAACACTCAGGAGATCAGCAGAGTCATTAGGTACGTTTGACTTCATGCGGCGCTTTGCAGCGCTGACTTAACGTGATGCATGCTGGATTTAACATAATGCACGCTAGTTAGAAATTTTCTCCGGCCGCACTAAGTTGAAACCACCTTTTGCCTGATACCTGGCCTGGTACTTGTCTGTGCAAATGCTGCAAGATCAGTCATTGTTCTAAACTTGTGCACTCTACAGGAGGTAGAATGCGCCCGACTTGAGGCCAGTGTTTTTATACCTCACCCCTGCATCATCAGTCATTGTCAGCGCACATTTGACTATCGAGTGAAAATCAGCGAAAGTCATCTCGAACCCACCTACTATTTGTCACAACCTGGGCCATGAACAGTGAGAACAGTGAGGTATCACTCCCACAGAGTGGCCTCACTGGATCACACAGGGGCCGTCACATATGTTTCACCCTCTTGGGACCATGAATGTCTGCACATCCAATAATAGTTATCTAACATAAAATGTCAAATGTGCATGATCTTTAGCTTGTGATGAATTTTGCCCCAAAGTGGCCAAAAGATTTCTGTATTTTTTTTGTGAAGACATTTTTTTTTTTATTCAGTTTGGTGAAACATGGAGCATAAACCAACAGTAAAGATATTAAAAAAGATATTGCTGATCTCTGGTCTCACCTGATTAAATATGGGTTAAATAAAATAAAACAACGACAGAGACGTGGATAGGTGGAGTCGGGCACAGCAGAGGCGTTTTATTTACAAAGTCCACGTAAGAAACTATATTTTTTTATTGTGCAGTTTCTCTTTAACTCAGCCTCCTCCTCACTGTTGTGTTTGAGTGTCGTGGGTGTTATAGCGGCATGGCCAATGTTATTATACAGCAGGCAGCTAAATATTTCACCCATATGGTGCTCAGACCGAGCTATTAGTCACACGTAGCTTCAGAGTTCTTCCTTTGACACAAATCCTAAGAATGACCCACATGGCACACAGCAAGTCATTTTGGTTCCAGCATCCAAAAATATCCAGATTCATAAATTCCCAGACAGAGCTGCGTGTGCTGCCGTCTCTTGGTCTAAATTTGATTATATGCTGAGATTACAGTATCAGTTTTATAATATCTGGATGGCATTTTTCATTTGTGGATGCGTACTGTATCACTACTGTATCTTATCACTGCAGAGTGAATAAACCACTGTGGGTTTTACAGCTGTCAAATCCTTTAAGATGTTTAAAATAGGACGGTGTAGTAGTCTACATAAGCAGCAGACATAGACCAACAGATGGTTTCTGAATGATGAGAATTAGTATGTAGATTATATCAGTGTGTTCAATACAGCACATTTCCTGTCACAGTTAAATCATCTCAGAACATTTAGTATAGTCCACATTAATTTTGCTGCTTAAAAAAAATGCTAATAAAGAAGTAACCGGCTTAAATAAATCTTATATTTTGAACCAACTGGACCACCAATGGATCAGATTTGTAATGTGAAAGGGTTCGATGGTAGTGATGAACCCATATAAGAGAATCATCACCTGACTTTGCAGCTTCCTTCAGCTCTACAGAGCTCTTTAGTGTCTCTCAGCTCATTGTTTTTGGTTTTACGGCCCTCAGTTTAACTGCTTTGGTTCACTCTCACTGCTCAAGTCATTTCAAGCCACAGCAGGCAGTCATTTTCAGAATAAAAGCTGTAAAAACCCACTGTGCTCTACCTGCTCAGCAGCAAACAGCAGACAGACACAGTTAGCTGGTGAACATAGTGGAGCATTTAGCAGCTGAAGAGACAGATAGTTTTCTCTTTTAAAAGACATAATATTGGTAGAAAGACGTCTACGTTTTTGTTTGTAGAATCAATCAGACAATCAGCTAATATATTAATGGACTAATCGTTGCAGCTTTAAGTGAAACCATAAAAGGCTTTGGAACATTTTCTCTTTTCAATCCTTCTCATTTCACTGATTTTCACCCTGCTATTGACATGATGAGATAAAGACATCATGCAGAATGTTTTTGGATCGTACTGCAGTATGTTAGCAATGTTTGTGTGCATGTTTAACAGATGTGAACACAGTTAACATCTGGCAACACACCAGATTTAAGCACATAGTTGTGATGGTGCCACAGATATCACGGAGACCTTCAGTGCAGCGCTCACAGTGTTTCACCTCCGCTCTTCTTTCTTCTCCCTCTCAGTGAGGAGCTGAAGCTGGCCTCCCAGAAGTCTCAGCATCTTGAGGAGGTACTGACCTTTCCAAAGTTTTGATTATATAAACGACTTCCTTCATCCTGTTGTAGATCAGGGTTTGTTAAGTCAGAAACGGTGATTTGATTAATAGGTTTTGGCGTAGCAAGGATTTACCTCCTGCTGTGACGGAACTCCTAAAGCTCAGACGGGTTTAGCTTCTATTTAAATGCCTCTATATTTGTGTGTGTGTTTCCTCCCAGCACAATGAAGACCGTAACAGTCAACAGCCAGACATGAAGACCAGGTAAGAAACTACTTTATGTATATACTCTTTATATCATGCCATGCTCTGACTTGTAAACACACTCTGATGCACTCTGCTTTGAAGTAATGCCAATGAATCACTTTTAGTTGTTGATTCAGTTGATAAAACTTCTGTGCTTTTACTTAAGAAATTGAGTTTTTTATTCTACTTCAGTATCTGATTACTTCTTCACCAGTGTCTGCACGACAACAGAGTTTATTCCAGACTGCTTCACATCTGATAGAACAGCCGGATTTATACTTTTTAAATGCGGTTTGAGTTTTAACATTGTGACGGAGCGGCTCCGTCACTGAGTGCGGGCAGTGCACACACACTCGCTCCCCGCTCCCTGCTCCCGTACAGCCTTAATTAAGCTGTTCATAAACCTCACTGTTATACATTTTTCCTCTACTGTTTTAGTAGCGCGATGCACAATTGGTAGCTCTACGCTTCTTTAAATATGCATTTAAACAAACATCATAAACACTTACTGTGTCGAGGTGCATTGCAGGTTTCGCTCTGTTGTTTCCCGTTCGGTTTGGCAAAACAGGAGCGTAACATTTCCGTCTTTTAAATAGTATTTTCTCTTGCGGTTTCATGATCACTTTAACTGCACAATTATGGTTGTAATAATAATTTGTGATGCAAATAACTGTTTCAGGGAAGGAAAATGGTTGTGGAGATGGATATAATTATTGTTGAAAATATGTGGAAGTGTAATAGATATAAATCCTTTTCGGTAGTTCGTAAAATGTGTTTATTGTATTGTATAAATAATTGTTGAGCCTAGTGGGTGGGGCTACTGGCTTTAAAAGTGGCAGCTTTGGGCCTGTGAAGTCAGTCTTGGCCTGGTTACAGAGGAGGTAACTAGTGAGCTGTATTTTTGTGGGTAGAGAGAAGTTATTGAAGAAGTCTTCTTGTAACTTTATTATTGAGTAAGTTATTTATTTTTTTCAAGTTGTTTTTTAAGTTTTATTTTCTTTATGCAAGTTTTTTCACTGTTTGCAGTTTGGAGGCCGGCATAATAAAAATCATGTCACTTTTTTTTGACTACGTCTGTGTTTTCCTAATTTTTGAGGAGTTTGGAAGAGAGCCCGCTACACACATCTATTCGTTGTGTTTGTTTGGTCTTATTTTAAGCACTTTCTAAGTCTGGAAACAAACTAAACTTTGTGTTGTCTCACACGTCTCGGCTCAGTAATCAGAGGATTAAAACGTCTCTCTGCAAACCCACAGAGCAGCGTCTGTTTGTTAAACAGCGAGAGTGAATGTTTGATAAAAAGGGAATGATAGACAGCCGAGGCAGGATGACAGTCGAGGATGAGAGTCGTGTCATTTGATTTACTGAGCAACAAAGTGGAGGAAAAGGAGGACGTGAAGAGCAGATGACAGATCTGTGGTGTTGGCCAGAGGGAAAACAAGAGGTGATATACAATTAGAGCAGAAGTAATAGAAAAGGTTTGGAAGAATTGAGTGTCGGGTAAAAATGATAAAGATAGGAGATGTGATTCGGTGAAACGACTTGCTTCACATCCAGTTTCATGTATCAAGAAGGCTGTAACAGAGGTTGTCGGGGTGTCAGCTGGCTGTCGCTGGTCTGTTCAGCTTAAGGTGATTCTTGGTTTTGGATTTATATTGAATCTCTGGTTTCTCACTTGATTGATGGAGATGTAGAAATCCAGCATCATTTCAAGTGGAAGTTTAAAAAGCTTTTTATTTACATGCATTTATATTAAAGGTACCCTGTGGAGGTTTTGACCACTAGGTAGTTCTGAAGTAATGATTTCTGTCCATGATACACTTACATTTGGGTTTACTTCTCAGTTTGTTTTGAACAAAGACAAACTCAGGTTTCAGTTTGGTGCAGTTTGAGAGCAGTCAGCATATTGATTCTCTGTAAATCTGCACTTCTCCCTACAGAGAAATCTCTAATCAGGAAAGGGAGGGGGAAATAAACTTCCAGAAATCCACTGGAGCCTTAATCTCTGACAAAGACCGGGAACTGGAAACTCTGAGGAATGAGGTGCTCGCACATGACTTTCACCCTGTCTTATTGTTTCTAAACTTCACTCTGAATTAACTGAGCCATGCGATAGAGATTCACCCATTTGCTCCGTCACTGCAGATCGCTGTGCTGCGAGGAGAAAACGCCATGGCCAAGACGCTGCAGTCGGCCGTGGAGACGTTGGAGAGAGATAAAGCTCAGCTGCAGAGCCGTGTTCACAGTCTAGAGCAAAGGCTCATGGGAACGCAGGCCTCAGAGGAAGAAGACAGGGACGCTCCACCCTCAGGTGAGCAGACGATGATTAAAGCGTTCACAAGGTTCTGGCAAGAAGATATTTCTTTTTTGTCAACCTGTTTTCTGATTTGCGGCGTGCTTCTGCAGGCGATGCAGCTCTGGAGCAGCTGAGGGAAGAGAAGGAGTTCGCTGAGGGACAGGTGAGACTGTCAGGATGCTTCCCAAAATAAATGTTCACGCTGCTGTCCAATCAGTTCATGCTCCGGGTTCTCAGTTGTTATCTGTGACCACATGAAGATGAACTGTGACTTGATTCTCTCCATCAGATCAACTTCCTGAACAGTGTGATTGTGGACCTGCAGCGGAAGAACGAGGAGCTGAAGATCAAACTGAAGAAGCTCGCGCTGGCTGAGTTCAACGGCAACGACGGGACTGATGGGTGAGAAATATATAAATTAATAGAAATATACAATGATTGCTGCTTTGTTTTATATTACCGTATTGGATGACCTCCCCCTTTTTTTAAAGACTAATTTAAAAAAATATATACTTTTTAAAGACCAAATCTTGTTTTTATGAAGAAAATAATTTTATTTGAAAATAATTCTAATAAAAACATGTTGAATAAAATAAAATAAGACGGGTCATTGTCTTTTCTTAATCTTTTCTTTTCAATATCAGATATACCAATTTTTAAATTAAATTACTCCTAAATAAAATATAAAGATATTT
This sequence comes from Micropterus dolomieu, assembly GCF_021292245.1. Classification (NCBI taxonomy): domain Eukaryota; kingdom Metazoa; phylum Chordata; class Actinopteri; order Centrarchiformes; family Centrarchidae; genus Micropterus; species Micropterus dolomieu. The sequence continues at coordinate 4,098,044 of NC_060162.1, read as the reverse complement.
TAAAAGATATTGAAAGCGTTATTTTATTTAAAAGATTAAAAACAACGACCTACCTCGACATCATAACGCCTCCTCAGCTGTTGGTTAACTTGACCTCCTTTTGTGACACTTTGTTCGACACGATCTCTGTGTCTGCGTCGTTCTGCACCGCCAAAATGCTAGTTGCTATAGCATTATAGCGTCCACTGTGTTGACTTTTGCCCTCTGCTCACTTTAATGAGGGTATAATGATAATCGTGCGGCTCTTGTGGAGATCACATTCTGATAGTGAAACGAGTCATTTCGCTTGGGTTGTGACACTCAAAAATATTGACCCACCTCGTTACAGCCGCTGAAATTGGCCGCTAGTAAAATTGACTTCAAAGCACGTGACACTTCCTGTGGGCTCCGAGGAAATCACAGTTCTTGCGGTCTGCGTCGCCGTCTAAATCAGGCTTTAGAAAGATCACTTCACTGGGATTTGTTGATTTGTTGTTGATAAGTAAAGTATAGAAATCACCAGATTTATCCCCTAAATTAATCGTCATCCGTTGCTCCTCTCGTGCCTCCCCTCTTTTCTCTGCCACGTAGGTTTGTTGAAGGTGTGTCAAAGCGGGAGAAGAAGGCCACCCCACGACTGTTCTGCGATATCTGCGATTGCTTTGACCTCCACGACACGGAGGACTGTCCCACTCAGGCCCAGAGCCCCGACTCTGTACCTCACACCACCTATCACGGCAACCCGGCCGACGAGAGGCCCTACTGCGACATCTGCGAGGCCTTCGGACATGCCACAGAGTCCTGCAACGATGACCAGACCTTCTAGAGGCTCCAAGAACTCTCTACCTGCATTTTAATTAATCTTCCCCTTAAACACAACTCACCTTTTACTCTCCCACTAGATTTCCCACAATCCAGCCCCGACATGCCTGACTTAAATTCCCTTCAGATTTGTCCATATTGTATTTTTATACCGTATTTATGCATATCACTGGTAGCCACTGTCCTGATCTACATCCTTTACTCTGCAGCTCGTTGCTATAAAGATAAACTGTTCTGACTGTAATGCAGAACGCTCGTCCAAATATGCTGCTTTGGTGCAATATTGATGTTTATAACGAAAAGGAATCCGTCCTCTGCACTTGTCGTTTCTAGCGTGTTTAAGTTTGTTTGTAAATTAAGTGATGTTTCACAGCCATTGGTTTTTATGGGCTTTATTTTTTATTAGGCAAAAAGTGATGCAACGCAATTAAGCACAGCTCAGACTGAAGGGAAAACGAAGCACCTCTTAGACGTTTCTTTCTGTATCACATTCCTCAGTCTGCATGGCTACAAACCAATCAGAGTGATACTGCCATGTCAAATGTTTTACTAATCTTTAATGTTGAGTACTATTTTACAAAGTCCTTCTTTCAGTCTGTCTGCGACGGCGTACTTGGGCCACCGTCGGGAAAATAAATCATCGAAGATTTCAAGCAGAAAGTTTTAATATTTTGGGAAAAATGCTGAATTCATAATATTTTGAGAAAAAAGTTGTAATATTTGGAGAAACATTTTTGTTTGTTTAAATAGTACAAAAATAGTGAAACATATCTACAACAATATTCATAAATCACTGTTTTAGTACTGGTGAAATTGAAGTAAATACTAATTAAATACTCCAACATGCCTTGTTTTCTTTGTTTAAGATGACAAAGGATTAAAATCTTGTAAAACAACATTTTCTCTATATACTACTTTTTTCAGAAGGTTATGACTTTATTGAAATAGTAAGACTGTATTCTCAAAATATAACAACTTTATTCTCTAAATATTACAAGTCATATTGAGGCTTTTTTTTCTCTAAATATTGAAATTTTAGACTCATTAATACGACTCGACTAGAACTAGAAATATAGAAATAGAACTAGAAATAAGTTTTTTTTTCCAACTAATTAGTTATTCAGTTTTTTAAGTGGCCCTAATACTCCGTTTTAATCAGCCTAAATGTCATTAACCTGTTGATAACCTATGGAAAACCAATAATATTAAGTAACATGAGCGAAGTTCGACCTTGGAAATCGTAGTTTCAAAGGATACTAGCTTTTTTCCAGAGCTTTCAGCTTGGTCTCACTGTCTTCATCAGTGTTTGGAGTTCATTCCTGAATTTGAGGCTTAAGAATTAGCTCTCTACGTTTACTCCATCTGTTGATGAAGACCATGAGATGCAAATGAAGAAAATAAAGCTGGTAAGTGGACCTTGACTTAAAGGGGCACTCTGCAGATTTTACACATAACAGTCAGTTTACTTGGTTACTTATTTCATTTTTATATAAAGTGTCTTGACAACAGTTTTGTATTTGACAAAACAATCTCACTACAAGGTCCTTTAAAAGCTGTTCTGGAGCTTTCATCATAATCACTATCTTCATCAGCAGATAGAGTTTCATGGTTGTCGTGGACTTTTAGGTGTTCTGGTTTCAGGTTTTTTTGAGCACTTCACGTCTGTGTTTCATCCACATTTGCATGACAATGTGGTAACTCAATCAAAAGGTCCAGAACAGCTACTAAAAGGACCTTGTGATGAGATTGTGTCATTCCTTAGATTAGCACATGGGTTAATGCCGCTGAAGGTTACTAAGGATTTGTTGTAGATGATGATGAAGTTGTTGTATTTTATTATTTATTGTCTAAATTTTTCACTAACCAGTCCTACAGGGAAATAAGCTAGCACATATTAAAGGTGTGTAGTCTGTACTAGGACTACTGTAGTAAAGGTCAGAGTACAGGTAGCACACGAACTCACCCAGACGAAACTAGAGAAGACTCTACTAACTTAGTTTTGCACTGTCCACTTTAACGATTTAGCAGAAGCAAACTTTATGATTCTAAAAAAAAGTGATTCAAGGTCAGTTCAGATTATTCTGTCCCGTCTCATACTGCCCTCTTTAAAGCAAATGTTTGACATTAAGGGAAATACGCGTATTTGCTTTCTGGCGGAGAGTTAAGATGAGAAGATCGATCCCACTCTTACGTCTGTATGTTAAATATGAAATTACAGCAGGTTAGCTTAGCTTAGCACAAAGTCTGTAAACGTGGTAACAGCTAGCCTGGCTCTGTCCAGGACACAACCCCTATAAAACATTGTCGTTGTCACACTTTGTTTTTTGTATAGATTAAACAAGGGAGATTTTAGTGAGCATTAAGGGTGTGATAGGTGGGTTATGTTACCTTAGGACAGAGCCACGTTAGCCAAGCTAAGTCGAACCTAAGCTAAGCTAAGCTAACTGGCTCCTGGGGAACATCAAACTGTTTTTCCAGGTGTTTGGGAGTACTGCTGGATATATGAAAAACGTAGTATCTCTTAAAAAGTAGTTTTTAGTGTCCCCAGCGGGAGATGTGTCCGTCTGATAAATTGCCTCAAGTGATGTCACTTGAGTCAGCGTTTGATTTGGGCTTAAGACGACAAGTTTGGGAATGACAGAAATCAGTTGGAAAGAAGTTAGAAAACAAGTTTAGTAGACCTCTGTAGCTGCTGCAACAGTCGGCTACAGAGTTGTATTGTGGGTAATGTAGGCGCCATGTTTTGACAAGGAAAAGGAATGCGTTGGATTAAAAAAGACGATGTCTCTGCTTACGCTGCATCGATTTTAACTGTGAGTCCGACGATGTTAAAAGCAATTAATAACAATTAATCGATTAGTTGTCAACTATTAAATTAATCACCTATTTTGATAATAGATTAAAAAGTAAAAATATTTTCTAGTTTCTTTCCTCCTCTATGACAATATTCTGAATATCTTTGGGTTGTGTACTAAACAAAACATATGAGGGCGTCATCTTGAGCTTTAGGAAACACTGATCAACATTTTTCACCATTTTATGACATTTTACAGACCAAACAACTAATCGATTAATCGAGAAAATAACTCACACATTAATCTGCAATGAAAATAATCGTTAGTTGCAGCCGTAATGTTATAGGAGTGCACTAATAAATCAGTGTAGAACTCTTTTTTTAATGGACAGATATGAGAGAGTGGAATCAATTTTCTTTTTTTACCAGAAAGCAAACAAGCGTATTTCCCAAACTGTAGAACTATTCCTTTAAACTAACCGTGTATAGCGACATTTATTTGACTTATCTTGTTCTTAAGCACAATTTTGGATCACATTGGATCTTGCAGTGTAACAGTGTATAATACATGATGTGACTAACCATTGACACTAGTCTTTGTAAATACTAATCAGAGGCCTCCTTCTGATTAACGTGTACACAGTGCCATGGAACAAAAAGATAGCTTTTATGTGTACGACACTTTATTTTTATGCCCTGTTGATAAGAATGATGTATACGGAGATTTCCACTCCAGGGGGAGGGGGGAGCCCATTTGTATAGACTTTAAATACATTGTGTACTTTATAAGTGATGCGTCTAATTATTAGTGTAATGTTTTTATATGTAACAACTTCAGGCACCATCTAGAAGTGGTTTTGAAACCATTTTATAGATGTTGACGTGGTGTAAAATGTTACTGTTTTCTATGTACTGTATACTCCTGAACAGTCCAATACAAAGACTAAGAAAAGTATTGTGTTCGTGTTTTTGTCTTCTTGCAGAAACTCGGGTTTTTGCCTCGCAGCAGAGAGATGTACAACCTCTCAGACAGCATTCAAACCCTCTTTCCAACTCACAGGACAATGTAGCTTAGCTGCTGCACCGCTCATTATAGTTTCATCACCCAGATCCATTTGCTCCTGAGAGATTCAGAGCCTGCTCCATTTTTCATGAACTCATGAGGGCTGTTTCATAAAGCAATTACCTGTTAAACCAGGCACACTTATTTTCAGGAAACTCTGTCCTTGTCAGACTCAGCCTCATCTCTAAAGTTCCTCTTTACTGCTGCTCTGTGCAACCCGGAGAAAATCCAATAATATATTCAATATTTACTTTCTGTTAGCTCTGAGTTTGGTCTCCTTCAGCTCCTGAGGGAAATATCTGGCTCTTTAGCTCCATCAGCTCGTCTCTAACTGTGTCTGTCTGCTGTTTGCTGCTGAGCAGGTAGCGTACGGTGGCTTTTACAGCTGCTTCTTTGACACAGCTGCTGAAAATGATGCTATGAGAGAAGTGAGCGCGAACCAAAACTGCAATGTTCGCAGCCATCAGTGGTGGAAGAAATATATAATATATAATGGAAATACGCATGTTGTACAGTACTTGAGTAAATGTACTTACATTCCCCCACTGGCGGCCGCAAAGCAGCGTATATTAAACATAATACAGTAAATACGACAAAAATAAACATAGCCAGAAACAAAGCAAAGGAGAACTTTTGCTAGCATGTTGGAAAACAGCAGTGAGCTCTGACACTACTGAATTATTTTAATTTTTATTAAAGTTTTTGTCTTAGTCCCCGCTGTAATGAAAACGTAGATAGTGCACTTGTGTCTTGTAACCATACAGTCATCAGGGTGCTTCACAGTTCAAGTCCAGTGTGAGTAATGTGGACTTTCTTTATATCGTAAATGCTGATAATTATTATTCAAAATGTGTAGCAGTATTAAACAGGCCAGTGTGGTATTAATACTTTTACTTAAAGGATCTTTGGATCGGGTCTGTTTTCTGACCTGTAGGCGGTCATGTTATGGCCTATATGTAGCTTTACGAAACACTCCTCTGGTTATCACATACTCACAAGGAAGCCAGAGGTACTTTAATAAAGTACTTAAGAGATCTCCTGTACTGAAGATGCAGTTTCCTTTTCCCTCAAACACTGAACACAAACAACCCAAAAAATGTTTTGTGAATTTTATTAAGAAAACAAAACCATTGGACATGATAAAAACCAAGCACTACTGATGGAATAAATAAGTCAAACCAAACCATAAATCTGTACAAGATCTAAAGTGAAACAAAATGGTCCCAAGAAAAAAAAAAACCAAAAACAAGATCTTATATCTCACAGCTCTTTCTTTTTTAAACACAGTTATGAGCAAACTATAAGCAATCGGCTCAATCAGGTGAAAGCTACAACATAAGTGAGATTTTTATTTTAAACTAAGTGTACATAATGCTGTTTTCTAACTGTTAATGTCAATACAATAGCATTTTAAGTTCCAGCGCTGCTGGACTGGGAATGAGGTATATGCTAATCCATCCTCTGAACTGAGACAATTATCATTTTTTATATTTCTTTTCTCTCCATCCATGTGAATGCTGATTTGCTGAAATCTGATCAAGTAATTCTGCGTCATAAAGTTCTTTTGTAGCCCCTGTTATGTTATGAAGTCATTGGTTTGCAGTGATTCAAATTGATTCCAATCCATTTCCACAAGTAAATATTGATTAATGAAACTAAATCTTACACATGTGAGGTTGTACATTAGAGGTCACAGGTCTGAATCCGTACTATGAAGTTCAAGTAAATTGCACAAACCTGCACAAAAAACCGAGAGCTTGACGCCACACGTTTATGGATTCAGCCAACAGACAGCACCTTGAAGGAGGATTAGAACCAATGTTGGAGCTAAAAGACTGGACTCTGTCTCGAGCTATAGGAACATGTGTCGGTCATCGATAAGTAGTGGTACACAGAACATGTACAGAGATGAGAGGTGATCAAATACGAGTCATGATGGTGGACCAGATGGGAAAATCAGCCCCAGCGACGGGTCTGTTTCTACTATAGAGGGAGAAAAACAACGACAAAGTGCCACCTGAAGTAGACACAGACCAGTGGACCAGGAAGTCTGACGTATTAATGAGGTTCAGATGTTCAAATGTCCAGAAGAGAAAACTAAAGCACTTCTGGGTAGTGTTCAAATTGATTTAAAGGAATAGTTCCACATTTTGGGAAACACTCTAGAGAGAATTGACGCTTTAATGTCGGTACAGTAAATAGCATCAGGAGTGGAAATCAGGGGCAGCTAACCAGCCTACTAGCACCTTGGGTTTTTGTTTCATCTCTACAAAAAACAAGGTTTTCCTCCAGGAGGTCTCCTGACCAAGAAGTCATCTGGCACAAAACCACAATTTGTCATTTTTAGACTTTTTAAAATACAAGTTAAAACACGCTGACTGTATAAAAAAAAAAAAAGAAAAAAAAAAGTGAGCTAAATCCACCTACCAGCCCATCTAAAGCTCACTAATTATCACGCTGTATCTCATTTGTTTAAACCATACAAAAAAAAAAAAAGTCTAAAAACAGCAAGAAGTAGTAGTTTTTATAGGTGCCTTCCTTTGGAGAGAGCCAGGCTAGCTGTTTCCACTCTTTATGCTAAGCTAAGCAGCTCCTGGCTTTAGCTACATAGTGGTATCAATCCTCTCATCTAACTCTCGGCAAGAACAGTGAATATTTCCCAAAGTGTGTAACTATTCCTTCAAATAAAAAACAAAACCGTTGTAGTTGATAATAAATCAAATCAGATTATACTAGTGATGATTATAAAAAGGCAAAAAAACAAAACATGGCACCAAAATTATAATTCTGAACCTGCTTGACCTGCTAAACGTGGATTCAATCGCTGCAACTCAAGGCACACCTTCAGGACCGACGCTACCTTATGCCTGTTCACTACTTATCCAAGAGTTTATCCTGACCAGTACCGTCGTCCTCTTCTAATTCTTCCTCTACAAACCACAAACTAACTCACTTTAAAAAAACAACAACATGAGAATGGAGAACTTTTCATGGATAGAGAAAAAAGACTTCCACTACAGCAGCAAATCTATCTGTGATCGATTGTGACATACCGTAACAGTGCATTGACCCTCCTGAGAAAAAAACCCTAAACGTTTCCTAAACAAATATAGAACATTAGTCTAACAGGAGGCGGATCGGGAGGATTGAAGTGAGGTGGTCTTAGGGTGGAAGTTCCCCCCGCAGCGCTGATCTGAGACCAGGTTAGCCTCTTGAGTATCCTGAGCTAAACCATGAGCAGTGAAACGTTTTAAAATCGGTCTCAGAGCAGCGTCCGGGATCAACCTCGTCCTAAACTCGGATCCCCAGTGTTAACTCTTCTAGTCACAGGTGCAGGTCAGTGTTAGTGGTCTGGCCTGGCGGTGGCCGGGCTCGGCTGACAGCGCCGCCCCTGGTCACGGAGGGGGTTGCAGCCCGGGTTCAGAGCTTCTCTTGGCATTAGTGAAAAAGTGTGGAGAACTGGAAGGAAGCACGGAGGGGGACCAGTGAATAGAGGTAATATCCATTCTCCCTCTGTGGCAGAGGAGTGTTAGGGCAAAGGAGGCGAAACCGAAGGGGAAACAGCCGTCAGGAGGGGAGGGAAGAGAGACGTCCATTCTCCCTTTGGTATAGTTTGGGGCAGAGGAAGGGGGAGGTGGGGTAGTAAGAGGAGTGGGAGGAGAGCTGGTGTGTCCATTAGCCCTAAATTATCTAGAGTTAATGGAGGGAGGTGCAGAGGGCAGGAGGAGGAGGAGGAGGGTGCAGGAGAGAAAAGACTCAAACATTTAGCTCTCCTCAAAGTCCTGAGACGAGGACTCCAGTTTGCTTTTCTTACTGGGCGGGGCCTCCTCTAGGTCCTACAAGGGAAAAAACAAAACGAAAACAGTGCTCAGAAAAATAGATATCTGAACATTTACATGACAACTGAGCATCTGCTGGTTAAAAGTAATGCAGAGTTCACCAAGTTAAATTTAAGACTTACGATTAATAACCACATAGATGCGCTTTAACACCTGTTTAAAGGCCTAGTTCTGTATATTACATGTTATTGAGATCAAGTTGTTTTTGAAAATGAAATGCTATTAAATAGGCTTTGTCTTATCATTAAAACTAATTTTTCACGTCTGTCAAAATGATGAACAACAAGAAAGTCCAACACGACCTCTGCTGTAGAGATGAACATATATTTTACTTTACATTATAAAAAAGGCACACTGTGACACACATGTTCTAAGGACAGGAGGTCCCTCTCGTTGTTATTCAAGGTCCTACTGTATCTACATTGCTTTAAATACCCGTTCAACATTCACGAGGGCCTCAGGGCAACACATATTATGGCTATAGTCAACATTGGAGCAGCAGTCAAGAGAGAAAAGTGATTTAAAGTTGAATAGAAATCTCAGAAAATAAACCTGGACACATAAAATTAAAGAATATCTGTATGGCTAGATACAATTTGAGATATGTGAGAAAATACGTTTTTTTGTAATTTGGGTGAACCGACAGATGAGCTCTAAGTGTTGTTTGAAGACGTGTTCGTACCTGAGCGGCTCTGCTGTCTGAAGAGTCCTTATCCCCCGAGGACAGGCTGTCTCTCTTGGCACTTTGTGCTCTTTCTGAGGTCTCTGACGACGGGGTGGTCTTACCTGAGGACAGAACAGGTGCACACGTCTTCAGTTGGCCGGACCGAACAACGTACATTAAACAGGGGATGTGTTGTGGTTTCAGACACTAGTTTTCTGACTCTTTAATGACACAGTGTGGTCATGTATAGTAACTGCACAGTAACATGAAGTCTAAACGGAACCGGATGTGAACATCATTTAACCCGACTGAGACTTAACTGGACTCAAGGTCAGTTTAGTTAAACTGAAATAGAAGAAACAAACTTCATCAAACATCAACTGGATACAATAAAAAGGTCAAATTAGATGCTTCAACAGGAAATTACCAGCAAACACTTTGATCAATTAAATCACTTAAGTCATTATTTAAGCAGAAATGCCCCAAAATGTGTGAATACTTGCTGGTTTTCTCAGTCCTCCATCTTTCATTAAATGTTTTATCTGGATATAGACTCCTGCTTGGCCTCTAAAATGTGATAATATTTTATACTATTACTAAATATTCATTGGTTGCAGCCAAGCTTTTCAGATGTAAGATTGCTGCCTTCATCTGTTTAAGTGTCAGACAGACACACTGTTTGTTACGGCCTCATTCAGTCATGACAGGACATTTTACAGAAACAGCCATAAACAATGCTCGCGCGACAATGTGGCACCTGGTGCCCGAAAGTGAGCTGAGTATAAATAAAACATATATAAAAACAAAAACAGGAAATGGCTCATCATCCATCTGCTCGGCTACCACCTGCTAGCTGACAGTGAGGACATCTTTGGTAATGTCAGATACTCCCATCATGTAAAAAAGTGTGTGTGTGTGTGTGACTGACCCCTCTTGCTGTCCGGGCTCTGGTCCGTCTTGGCCTCGCTGTTCTCGCGGTGAGACGAAGCGGCGGGCTCTGGGGTGGGGCTGGTGCTACAACTGTTTTCCTGCTTCACTGGGGATGAGTCGGCGATGGAGCTCTGGTTGCTGTTGTCATCTAGCAAAGACAAAGAGCGAGTGACTCACTTTAGCAGGTTTTCGTCACTATGAGATTGTCAGACATTGATCCTAAGACAAAAAAACACAGCTTTTTTTTGTAGTTTTGTTTGACTTTTGATCAACCTCAGGTGCAAATTACTCAAAATAGAAGTAGTTACAGGTTTCAGAAAGCCAAATTTAACATTATAAAATGCTATAGAAAATTAAATCCAATGCTGAGGAGCAGGCAAATCCAGCATATTTCAAAACTAAGTGTCTCAAGCTGTAAACGCTCCGGACAAGAAAGGATGTGGCTGCATTTAGAAGAAAACAACAGATTCAACAGAAGACAAAATAAAAGAGTCCCTGAATAGCTCCACTCGCTGTAGGTGTAATTCTAAATATATATAATCGCTGTAAGTGATATTCTGTATTTTCCTTATCGTCAACTGTTCATTGGTTATTGACAGATGGGATTTTTCTTTTTTGTAGTTTGTATTCCACTGTTACAATTTGTTTGACTTTAATCAGAAATACTTTGCTCACGTTGCTAATCAAGACATTAAGAGATAGAAATAATAATAAAAAGTCGGCAAGTAGAAAAAAATAAATTATAAAAACATGGACAGGAGTGTAGAAATATGCGATAGAAGTGTGATACATAAAAATAGAAGTAACAACAATAATGTGTACTGATAATGTAGAGAGCTGGAATGGATTTAAATATTGCACTTTATTATTAAGTACTGCACCTTCAAGTGCCAGTTCAACATCAGTGCGTAATTTTTCATCCAAGATGCATCCAAACCATCGGGTGCAAATTACTCAAAATAGAAGTACTTTAGAAATTCTAATTTAACACTTTTAAAGTTACAGGAAATTAAATTCAACGCAGATAAGCAGGCAAAACCAGCATATTTCTAAATAAAGTGTCTCAAGCTGTTAATGCCTCAAACAAGAAAGGATGTTGCTGCATTCAGAGACAAAAAAAAACCAGTCCCTGAATAGGTCCACCCGCTGTGAGCGTGAAGTGATATTCTATATTTTCCTTATCGTCAACAAATCCAATGAAGAGACCAAAACCAACACAGAATGTATCTGACTAACAACTAACTGTGTCTATATCACAGCCTGATGTCTCTTCTTCCTCTGAGCCATGGAGCTCCACTGTTGTCCAAAAATTATTATGAACATACGAATAAGTGTCACTGCTGCACTGCTCGACATGTTCCTTCATAACCTCGAACACACACACTGTTTATTCTGACTCAGTCCTACATACAGCATCCTGCTGCCCCAATTACTCACTAGAGCACCACATGTGGATTCATCCGCCACTGAAAGTAGTCCCCAACAAATGCACCGTTTCCTCATGTTTGAGTTTGTTTGAAAAAACAAAAAAAAAACTATCGTGGCCAACTAAAAAGGAGTCTATAGATTTGTATATTTTTAAGACTTACATCTTCAGCAGGTACCAAATGGGTTGGAGCGGAGGGGTCAGAGAGTACTGACAGACGGACTATAACACTTTTTGGTTCAGGACTTTTCGTGGGATTTTGTTGACAGTATGAAAAATATAGTTAGAGCAGACGTGTCTCAGTACCCACCATGCATGTCCATCATCCCTGGAGAGGAGCTGTTCTCTGGAGTCGTCAACTCTGAGCCATACTTCTCATCTTTACCCTTCTTTTTGTTCTTGTTCTTCTACAATGACAGATCAAACACAGATTAGCTCCATTAAAAAAAAAAACTATCAGCATGTAGTAACGTGATGTAGATACCAAGAAAACAAAAATAGCGGCCCCTAGAAAGTGTGTGCATGGGGAAAAAAAATACAAAAAAAAAAAGAAGCAAAGACTGAAAATTATCTTTTGTCTTCAGCATTTCGTAAAAAGCACCTGTTGGGAACATGTACATTGTTCGTTTTGGGTTTTATGACAATTAATATCACTTAAGAGGCTGAACTCACATCATCTGATTTGGGCTCCGTCACTGGCACCCACTTGTAGATGCGAAGGGACGTGTCTCCAACAGTCACCCATTTCTTCTCCCTGTGTAGGAGCGAAAACCAAGCTGACTCAAAGGCTCCCATACGTTATTAAACACTTCTAAATTAAGACACGGTGACATTATGTAAAGCAAAATCTGAACGCAGCTCCCCGTCATAAAGAACTACAGTCAATCTATAATATATACTGTATAAATATTACAAACAAAGCAATGGCTCATGTGGGCTATTATATTGATATTGAGTTTAAAAGGTTTTATATTTATTTGTGTTGATAATTTTTTTAGATTAATAAAGTCAGAAAAGAAAGTCAGAGAATAATAGACATCACAATTTCCCAGTGCCAATTTTTACATTGTCAAATTACTTGTTTTGTCCAACCAGCAGCCCAAAACCGAAATATAATAACTTTTACAATGATGCAAAGCAGAAAATTGTCATATTTTAAAGGCTGGAGCTGGTAAATGTTTGATATTTTGGCTCAGTAATGTTACTTACATCTGTCTGTGAATGGAAAATATTGTGGTTAACACAGAAGGAAAAATATGTTGTGAATAAAAAATTCACAATTACACTACAGCAGATACATTTAGAAAACGTCACCTTGGGATTTAGGAAATTATGAAAAGTGTTTTCTGACATATCTGGACCAAAACAAGTAATTGGCGCATTAATGATAATGAAAATACTTGTTAGTAACAGCCCTACAATCATTTGGTATATAAATGTCAATAAAAATGTCCTTTACAATTTCCCAACACCCAAGTTGACACTTTTAAATTTCTGTTTCCCAGGTACTTTTGCTTAATAAAAAAAAAATAGTTGCCAATTATTTTTATGTCAACTAATGATTTTAGCTCCAAAATTATTATTTAGACATAGGCACATTAGAAATAACAATACTGTTAGTGACAACATACAGCATGATATAGTCATCTGATTTTCTGCTTGACTGATTGATGCATTGTTTGCTCTATAAAATGTAAGGGGGAAAAAAAAATGTCCATCACTATTTAGTAAAAAGCCTACGTTGCCATATTCAAATGTCTTGTTTTGTCCGATCAACAGTCCAAAAACCAATAGAAAACTAAGACTACCATAATTGAAGAAAAACATCTGCTTAAAATAGGAATTTAAAATATTAACCATTTAACAAAATGACATACAATTTAATTCTCGGATCAAATTGATTAATAATTTCAGCTCAAAAATTATGTTTTAGAGACACATGCACACTAGAAATCAACAATAAGATACTTTTAAAGTGATAATGTATAAGATCAACACAATATATCTGATTAGGGCTGCAACTAACATATACATGTTATTTTCATTATTGATTAATCTGCAGATTATTTGGTCTATATTATGTCACAAAATAGAAAGTAATGCCTTATTTTGTTAGATTAACAGTCAAAAACTATTATCAGAGAAGAATAAGTACAATAAGTTATCCAGAAAATATTCAAATTGGTAAAACAGACAAATCACACACACACATTTACTTAAAAAAAAAGGCTTAAACAATTATCTAAATTGTTGCTGAATAATTTTCTGTGGATTGACTAGTCAATAAACAGTTTTGCCTCATAGCAGGGGTGGCGGAAGTATTCAGTTCATTTACTAACGTAAAAGTAACAATACCGCAATGTAAAAACACATAACAGATAAAATATCTGAATTTAAAGTGTCACTTAAGTAAATGTACGCAAGTCATATGAGCAAAATGCAAGCATCAAAGTACACATAATTCAGTAAAATGGCCTCTGGGTGATTTAATTGTACAACTAAATATCATTTAGTTGGTTTGAGGTTGACTTTGTACTACTTTATATACTGTTGGATACCTAGCACTTCATATGCATTTTATTCAATATGTGTTCGACATACAATCAATATTTGAACAATCGTAATCTGAAAAATAACTTACATTAGTAACTACAGCTTTTAAATAAATGTAATGGAGTAGAAAGTACAATATTTACCTCTGTAATGTAACATTGTGAAGTTTAAGTATAATATAGTATAAAATGAACGTCTGAAGTAAAGTACAAATATCTTAAAATTGTACTTAAGTAACGTTACAGTACAGTTAATGTCCTTTACTTTCCACCAGTGTCTTTAAGTTAAGTCACTGTAAAACTAACTTTTTATCTAGTTACCATACAGTGTTTGCTTAATTTAGATTTAGATTGAATAAAACCGGTCAGAAAAGATAATTAAAATATAACTCGTTTATCTGAACCCTAAAAGCATAAAAATCAGTTTGACAATTTTTATTTTTTAAATCAACTAAAAAAAACAAAAACAAAACACCAACTTCTACTGACTTTGACCTGGGGACGTTTGATTAAACCAACGAATACAACAAATCACACACAATTCTGCCACCGGGCGGGGTTAAGTCACATCTAATTAAAAAGACGGGGTTATTGTCTAAATAAAAATGTATATTTGAAGCTCTAACTGTGTATAAACACGTCTTTCTTGTGTTTAAAGACTGTAGAGTCGCTACGTGTTCAGCCATGCACTAACTGTAGCCTACTTCCCCTCTCCCAACCCCCACCGAGCCCTCCTTCTCTCTCAGACCTAAAGGGCGACTCAAAGCGCTTAATTTAAAACTCCAGACGGACTAAACTACTCCGACTCAAGAGCGCCGTCGTCAAAAATTGTTTCCAAGTCGAGAGTTATCGGACGTTTCGGTCCTTTAAACCCCGCCGCCGGAGCTACGAGCTCAACAGCGGGCAGCAATGGCTTCATGTGACTGCATCGAAATGGCTTCTGGGTTCAACCCTTGCCGTTAAAATCAGCGCGAGAGAGAGAGAGAGAGAGAGAGAGAGAAAAAAAACCCGGGTACATGTTGTATGTTTGATAGACGACGGCCGGGTATGGTGCACCGCACTAGTGCGCCCCGGTGCACCTGAGCTGCAAGTACATCTGCCGTGAATCCCGCTCAGAAATGTGTCCTTTTTCTTTCAATTTCATCCCTCACTCCGTCTCCTTCCCTCTCCTCCCCCAACAAGCGAGCCTTTCTCGTGTTAGATAACGAAGCCCGCTTTTGTGTCTCTTTTTCCTCTCTTCCTCTTACCATTTTCGTACTTTCTCAATAGCGGCCATGACCCTCTTGATGTCATCTTTCGCCCTGCTCCGGGTCTCAGCTCGGACCGACCTGCCCGACATTGCCGCGGTGGGTATAATATTTTTAAAGCTCGCCGGCAGTTCAGACACAATGCAAACAGTAGAGCGCACAGAGGAGCCGCTGCGCATGCGCGGGCCTAGCAGAGAGAGCCCGGCTGCAGCTGCACTATGAAGACAGATCCGTGTCCCTGCTGAGTGTGAGCAGGAGAACAAAGAGGCTGCACACAAGCGTGGAGATCCCATTCAATCCATGGGATATCCTCAGAGGTGCAGGAAGTATTCAAAGTGTCATAATAATAATAATAATCACCTTTATTTATAGAGCACTTTTCAAAACCATGTTACAAAGTGCCTTCACAAGAGCAAAAGCACAGACAAATAGCAAATAAATGCACTGTAAAAGCAGGAAGAAACTTAAGAAATTAAAATACAGTTTAAAAAAAGAAGAAGAAACAATTAATACCACATTATAACAATAAATTATAAGTAAAAGTCCTGCGTTGAAACTGTGCATTTAAACATTGCAAACAAAACCAGGTTTCCTGATGAAGCTACAGATGTGTTTTTGTTGATATTTGTTCAATTAATAAAGTAATCCTTTAGTCTACAAAATGTCAGACAATAATAACAATCAGAGTTTCCCAGAGCCAATTGTAATGTTGTCAAATTACTTGTTTTGTCCAACCAAACAGCCCAAAACCGGAGGAAAACTAAGACTAAAAGGCTGCAGCTGCCCTGTGAAGACAGATCCGTGTCCCTGCTGAGTGTGAGCAGGAGAACAAAGAGGCTGCACACAAGCGTGGAGATCCCATTCAATCCATGGGATATCCTCAGAGTATTATAATAATAACAATCTTTATTTATTGAGCACTTTTCAAAACAATGTTACAAAATGCTTTCACAAGAGCAAAGACAATCATCACTTAATTAAAATACAGTTAAAAAAAAAAATGAATACCACATTATAACAAAGATCATAAGTAAAAGTCCTGCATTGAAACTGTTAACTTAGTAAAGTACAGTGTAAACATTATAAACAAAACAAGGGTTCCTGATGGGCTGATACAGGATATTGATATGTGTTATATTTATTTTTCTTGATCATTTTTGTCAAGTAAGCCTTTAGTCTACAGAATATCAAACAATAACAGTACATTAGGCCTAAGTAAAGGTGTACAGTACAGTAAGGAAAAGTACAAAATTATTATCAGGGAAATGTTATTAATGTATTAAAAACAGGGAAAGCAGAGCAATGGCCCATGTGAGTGTAGAATGTCTAATTATAGCTTACTATGTATGTATATATAGTTTATGATGCAGTTTAATCTGTCATGTAGTGGCAAAAACCCTGTGACATTAACATATCCACTAACCTATAAATAATTATATGTTTTATAGTCGAAACCATAGACTGTATATAAGAAACACACAGTTTTTACTTAAGTAAAGGTACCAATAGCACACTGTAAAAATATTCACTTACAAGTTAAGGTCCTGCATTGAAAATGTTAACTTAGGTAAAAGTACAAAAATATTATTGGGTAATGTTCTTAAAGTATCAGAAATAGTGAAAGCAGAGGAACTTGTTACTTATGACTCATTCAGTATTTATTTAGATATGGATTTTGATTTGGTACTAAAGTAAAAGTACCAATTTTACTTATGGAACCAAGATCCATTACAAGTAAAAGTTGAAAGACAGTGGTGGAAAGTAAAGTGTATTTACTCAAAAACGGTATAAAAGTACAATTTTGAGGTACTTGTATTTTAGTATTTCCATTTTACGCTGCTTTATACTTCTACTCCCAGTACAGTTCAGAGGGAAATATTGTACTTTTTACTTCTCTACATTTATTTTAGTTACTAGTTACATTGCAGTGTCAGATTTTAAATACAAAATGCAATAAAAAAGTAAATGTTGGTGTATTATTATACATTAAACCACCCAGCAGTATAAACAGTGGTTAAATTGAAACATTAATGCATCAATAATTATAATCCTATCATATCATATATATTATTCTGAAATTATGCACAAGTTTTACTTCCTCTGACCTACAAACATGATTTAAATGTAACAACCTGGAAATCACCAGTGGAACTGCAAAGGCAACAGGTGGCCCTCAGCTGAAGCGGCCTCATTTTGAGGGGTCAGTGTGACCGCAGTATTCAGTATACCCCGCATCCAACACATATCTGATTAACCAATGTTGGTATGGTATTTTCAAGGATGGATTCACTTAATCATTTTGTGACCTTTTGACCGTTTGTATTGTGCTACCGTCAAAATCCTCCTTTGACCAACACTTTCTTCCGTGACGAGCCACTAATCTGGAGAACTAACAGCCAGATTACCGTGAAATAAACATTCATGCCTTCCAGATGATAACCCTGCACATGTATAGATGTCCAACAGTATACTATCTTCGATTTGGATTGTATATGGTGTGTACACTTCTTTAAATTTGATTTCTATATTGATTATTGATTCTACTTTTATTATATTTTATTCTTGCTTTTACTTTGTGTCAATTTGAATTTTCCCTACAGGGGATTATAATAAAGGAACATCTTATCTTTATCCTACCATTTTTGGGTAACCCTTGACCTTTCCTCTAATGCCACCACCACAAAAATTCCCCAGTTGTACAGAAGACATATTAAAAAATAATTGGCAGACTTCTGTGAAATGTATTGAGCACATTCATGCTAACTAGAGCATGAATGCCCCCCAGCATTCCTCAAACTCAGTTGTCAGGCCAACATGTCAGCCAGTTTGTTAAATTAAATGTTATTTAATTTAATGATAATAATAATGATGATATTAACTTTAGCATTTGTAGTCTACTTACTCTACAGCTTGAAAAAAAATCCAGAATAAGCACACGATTGCATCGAAATAAAGTTAATAGAAATTTAAAATGACAATGCTGGCCTCTGGTGGCCTGTTTCAAAACTGCAGAAAGTACTTTGTCACTAAGAAACCTTGAAGTCTCACACTGTTTAGTTTATCCACAAGCAGAAAAACACAGGTATTAAAACTGGGAAAGGGTAGCAGCCATGAAATAAATACAATATGTGTGATCAATTAAAAGCAAAAGAATAACTATAATCAGTTAAAAGCAAAAGCATAAAAGTAGGTCTTTAGCTGCTTCTTAAAACTATCAAGAGAGGCTGCTTCTTTTATTTGTGATGGGATTTTGTTCCAAGCCATTGGTGCATAATAACAGAAAGCTGCTTTACTGTTCTTGGGACATTAAGTAGACCAGCATCAGAGGACCTGAGACAGCGAGTTGGAACATAATTTGATAAAAGGTCAGATAGATAAGAAGGTGCTAAACCACGAAGTGCTTTAAAAACAAGTAAAAGAACTTTAAAATCAATTCTAGCCAGTGGAGAGAAGCTAAAACTGGAGTAATGTGTTCTCTTGCTACCGCATTTTTAATTAGTTGTAGCCTATTAAGATATTTTTTGGGTATACCAGTAAAAAGGGCATTACAATAATCCAATCCTGAAAAAACAAAAGCATGTAACAACTTTTTGGCATCTTTCAAGGCAAGGTGGGGTCTGACTTTGGCAAAGTTTCTTAAATGAAAAAATGCGACCTTTGTAACACTGTTAAAATGTGATTTAAAATCCAACTCACAGGACACCCACGTTTTTGACAACGCTCTTTTCCTGCACAGCCAGACATTGCAGTCTATTAGAAATAATTGGTTTCTGTGTCTTAGAGCCAACCACAAGAATTTCTGTCTTGTCCTCATTTAGTTTTAGAAAATCTGCTTACAACTACATCGTAATGGATAATTACTGCTACACATGTTCTACCAGTCTGTAGTGGCCAGTGTCATCTTCTTTGCTCTTTCGGGTCTTGTGGTGCCAACAAACTGGGTAAACTTGTGAGCATCAGACTCCATAAGGCCACAGCATCCAACGACAGACTCTATTTCTGAATTTATTGGATTGTACATAGTTGTTATGTTATTATTATTGGTATTGGTATTTGTATATTGATTGTATATTATGTTCATAAAGCGTGTATATATTTTTACTCCTACGTAGAATGTTAATTATATATTGATTGTGTATAGTGTGTATGCAGTGTATATATATTATTTATACATCTACATTAAACTTTACTTTTTTGTTATTTACATTTCTCTGTGCTGCAAGAATTGCCCCTATGGAGGATTAATGAATAGCTAATCGTATCTTAATTAAATGTTTATATTACGTCGTAAATAAAAATATAAATAAAATGCGAACAAAATAATGTTTCTAAATTACAAAAATCACAAGCCTCCAACAAATTCATCAGTGCTCAAATTCCCGTCGATATTCCCGACAGCACGTGAAGGCGGCACGCCGCTGGGGATGGGAAAAACGTCCTACGTCATCTCTTCGCGACACGTCAACACGCAGCTTCTTTGGGGGAGATGAGCTAACGCAGTGCAACTCTGCAAATAGCGGCAATAAAACTTTTCACATAGACTCAAACGTGTATTTTGTGGCAGCTCTCTGAAAAGTGTGATTTTTTATTTTTTTTGGGATTGTGCGTATAATTTGATTTGAACGGAGGCTGCAGGGACGCGGAGTCAGCGGCTCTCTGTCAAACACAGACTCGTTAAAGGTGTCAACAAATCGTGGACTGACTCAATTCAATAAATATCCACCGGTGTTTGTTTTTACTCTAAATATTGCGGCTTTTTAGACTCTCTTGCGTGTTTCAGGATGAATGAAGAAGGTGAGTTGTTTCTAGTTTCCCCATTTCCTGTCATATTTCGTGTTCAGTGGCGCTGATATTAACCGTGTTTTACTTTGTCCCGGGTCAGAGCTGGTGGAGTACTTCAGGGCTCAGATGAGGAAAGACCCGGACATGGCCTCTGCTGTGGCCGCTATCCGCACTCTGCTAGAATTCCTCAAGAGAGACAAAGGTGTGTTCATTCCCAGCATCGTTTTGTGTTTACCCGTAATGAGCAAAGCACCTTGTGATTCTAGTGAACCACAACCTAGTTTGACCAGCTGTCCCTGTCCCCCTCAGGGGAAACCATCCAGGGCATGAGGGAGAGCCTGACGGGGGCCATAGACTGCCTGACAGGAGTGGACTCCTCCGTGGCCGTGTCCTCAGGAGGAGAGCTCTTCCTGCGCTTCATAACTCTCACATCACTGGAGCACCAGGTGTGTAGGACACAGGGCTGCATGATGATGATGATTATATGCACATGTCAAAAAACGGTGTATTTAAACTATTAAATATATAATCAATTGTAGGTAAGTATATGTTACAGGTTACAGGATTATTGGCTGTATATTTTATGTACTATTAGGGCTGCAACTAACCATTATTTTCATTATCAATTAATCTGACGATCATTTTCTCGATTAATTAGTTGTCTGGTCAATAAAATGTCAGAAAATGGTGAAAAATGTTGTTCCCCAAATGTCTTGTTTTGTCCACGGCTCAAAGATATTTAGTTTGCTGTTAGAGAGGAGGAAAGAAACAATAAAATAATCACATTTAAGAAGCTGGAATCTGAGAATTTAGCTTTTTTTTGGTTCTGGTGTATCTTGAAACAACACTCACATGCCTACATGTACATAACAACAGGGTGCACGATATAATTTTTTCCGCAATAACAAATGTTCAATAAATGTTTGATTTAATTCATTTGTATCACGAACAAATTCGTACTTAATTTTTCTATTAAGATATTTATTGTCATGCATAATAGTTTTGAATGAGCTACCTCAGATTTGTTAAGTGATCCACTGTTTGTCATGTTCTGACCATAAAGAAAAACCAGAAGAGATCATTTCCAAGTGCAATTCCAATGTAGGAGATGGAATAATGTGCAGTTTCAGCAGTCTGAGTAAGCCAAATCAAATGGATATCTTCCAAAGTCATTCTTTTTACTGCAGAATTGCTTCTTTTTGTTCCCTGGACTGTTTCCTTGCTGGTCTGTGGTGGAGGAAAAGTAACATGAAGGGACTTTTGTGATTTTAAAAAAAAAACAATAAAAATAACCCAACTTTTTAACATACTAGAGATGGATGGACGATAACATTTCATGGATTTCATCACAGTGTGTTGTTGTTTAAAAGATGTAAAAATATGACGCTTCCACCTGATATCAATTAAAAATGTCATAAAACTAATAGGCTAGTTAAATAAATATCAACCTTCAATCCCATCACACTGCAAGTCATGAAATTTTACATAAATAAATCAACCATTAAGTTCAAACACATGAGCTCACAGTGGAAACTGGGCCTAAACTACACCAATATGGTAAATTAATATTTAGCATGTTTTATAGCTAGGCTTCTTGGACAATGCTTTTATTATTTAATAACATGGTTTACAGTGATATATTTAATGCAGCACTTCTGAACACAAATATCACAGATATTATAAAACTGATTCTGATATTTTCTAGACTAAATATCTTATAATACGTCTGTTTTTATCAAGCGGTTTGGTCTTCTTCACTATAATTACATATTTGGCTGTGAAGCAGGGCTGAAAATTTTTTAAAAACATCTAATTGCGATTATTTTGACTGACGATGCGGTTGCAAAACGATACTAGGGGAAATTATCATTTTTACATAATTCTCATTTTGATTGAAAAACATATTTAAATTAATTATGTTGTGATTTTTAGACTCTTAGACCGGTTTAAGGACAGAAAATGTTCACTTGAACAGTTACTCAAAATAATTGTACAGAGTTTGGTTGGAGCTAGTAAAATCATGTTCAGGTGAGTGAGATTTTGCTGGGGAATTTGGATTCAGTATTTTTAAAAACCTGAGAATTGTTGGCCTAAAGTGAAGTATTTCTGGGGACATGTGTGCTTGATTGAGAGGCGTCTCAGTTATGTCAGGTAATTAGGTACTGGCTCCTAAAAACCACAGGAGAACCAGTGAGAGTATTATTATGTCTCTACTTTCAACAATATGTTATTACAAGGAAAACCCTATCTTTTGTTTCTCCGTGTGTCAGGATCTGTCTCGCTGTAAGAAGGTGATGGAGGAGAGAGGAGAACTGTTTTTAGAGAAGATCTCAATGTCCAGGGCCAAGGTTGCTAAGCTCTGTCACACCTTCATCAAAGACGGCGCTGTAAGTATTTGTTTCACCGTCATTGTTACCACGTATTTACTCATGTTAGTTGGTTAACCCTTACTAATTCAGAAAGTCTAAATCTTTTACAAGAAACCTGAGAACAAATTACATACATACAAGACAAGAAAAATATAGTTAAGTATAACTTTAAAGCCCCTAAGATGAATGAGTGTCTCTAACTTCAGTTTGTTTTGCAGTTAATTTCAGTAGTGACGTGCATGTCACTGGAAACCAGTTTGTCTTTCCTCAGAGTTAACATGAGGAGCGTTAACATATTCTGTGATCTGTTGTCATGGTGGTTCACTTTGAACTCGATAAAGGACATTACACATCCCTGCAGTTATGAATCAAACTGCACTGTGGTGGTAAACGGTGTCCAGTAAGGGAAGTGGCAGGAGCATGCTCATAATAAAGTAATAATAATCTTTACTTATAGAGCAAAATCAACGTTACCATAAAGCTTATCTTCATAATCCTGTGTAGACAGTACAGTGCATTGTTAAATTATTTTCTGTTTTGCATACAGGATGGTGTCACCAGCGCAGAAACTGATATTGATCAGTTGGAAAATACACATCATTAGTTAATTTCAAAATACTTTATTCGTTCCTCGGAGGGCAAATCAAGTCCAGAAAGCCTGAAAATAAAATCTAAAAATACAAATATGACCAGTTAAAAAAAGAGTTTTGGGGATGTTTCTCCCACCTTCCCAGAGTCAGCAACTAAAAAATGCCTTAGGGCCTTTTTCATGTATTTGCTGTAGTCTTTTATGTCAAACAGCAATATTAACATATCATGGCTCAATTAATTAAGTTTCTATGGGATAAAATAATATAATTATGATCATCCAGGAAGTAGCAAATTAATTACTTTAGTAAATTCCAGGGGGCCTAATATTGATCCTTGTGGGACACCTTATCCCCATTGACACCAGCAGTCTGAACTCTACCTGAAAGGTCTGATTTGAACCAGCTGTAAACAAAATCCTTAAAACCCAATGAAAGCAACTTATTTAACAAAATGTTCTAACAAAAGCCTTGGACAGATCCACAAACAATACTGCACAGTGTCTTGTTATTAAGCAGGTTAGCAACATCATCCACAGTGGCAGCTACTGTACTATGAGCTGACTGCTGTAACTGAAGGTCATTATTTCCCTCCAGAAAGACACGTAGTTGTGAGTTGGCCACAGCTTAGATACAGGCAGACACAGAGTGCACCGTTTGTACATACAGTATTTAGGCAACAAATGACTTTCCCTTCTCGTCGAAATTTTCCTCTCACAGAAAATCCTGACTCACTCGTACTCCAGAGTCGTCCTCCGGGTGCTGGAAAAAGCTGCAGCTGAGAAGAAACGCTTCTCTGTCTATGTGACTGAATCGCAGCCTGACTCAGCCGGGTGAGTGAATAGTGGCAGTAAACTGCGTCCTGGTTTCATTCTGAGGGTGAACACGCACTCATTCAGTCAGATTTTCTTTTATTCAGACGACAGATGGCAGAAGCCCTGAGGAAACTCAACGTTCCAGTCACAGTAGTCCTGGATGCAGCTGTGGGGTAAATATATTTATTATCATCACACATTGTCAGTGTAAACTCAGTAGCATTTATGCTCTGTGTATTTGTTGTTACAGGTATGTCGTGGAGAAAGTAGACCTAGTTATCGTCGGTGCAGAGGGAGTTGTTGAGAGCGGAGGGATCATCAACAAGGTGTGTCAGTGAGTCAGGAGCCTGTATCACAAAACAAGCTCAACCAAGTCTCTGGATTAAAATTGGTGGATTCTGGATCACTGGTGTTAAAAAGCTGGTTATCAACTGGCCCAGTTAACTCTTTGTTTTCCAACCCAGCTATGAAGTGTGTGTTCTTACAGGTGTTTGGGAGTACTACTGCTGTAGCAGACGGCGTAGGCTACGTGCCGCCGTGACCATTTAAAATTCATTCAGAATGCTAGCTGGCGGTGGGTTTCTATGATGCACTGTGTTGACTGTATTCTTCTTCGTTGATGAACAACTACTATGAACAATGGCGACCCAAAGTGAGCGGATCGTGTTGGAGTCGGAGCTGATTGATGTTGGTCAGCAGTTACTTTTAGTCCAATTACTAAAACGCAGGAACGTTAGAAGGCGTTGGAGAAGATGTGTGTACGACCCTTAAACCGCTTGAGGCAGGAGGAAATTTGAGTTCTTTTTGTCTAGGTCGCCGCGATGGGTAGTTACATATTTGGGGAGGTGCGTGTCTGTATAGATTGAACCCACAAGTATAAGTTGGCCTTTAGTGTTGTAGCTGTGTGAAATCTGATAAATGTCATCAAGTGATGTCAGCTGAGTCAGCGTTGGTCGGTCTAAGCTGAAGACGGCAAGTTTGAAATTTTAAAAAATCTGTGGGTGTGGAGTTAGAAAGACGTTAGCTCACCAGAGCTCTGGAGCCTGCAGCAGGCTACATTAGCAGCTACTTCCAAAACACATTCTAATCTCAGACCTAACTGTTGGCGATCAAGTTGCATCGTGGGTAATGTAGGCAGCAGGTTCTGCAAGAATGAAAATTTGGAAAAAAAACAATAACCTTTTCAGCAATTTGGTTCTAAACTGTTCACCGCGAGTCGAATTCTGAAAATATTACAGGAGAGCGATGATAAATTGGTGTAGTACTCCTTAAAGCCCAAAGTTTACATTTAGCTCACGCTTTTGTCCAAAGTACAATAAGTGCATTTGTCAGAAATGAAAAAAGGAATAGCTTGCTGTCAGTAGTAGATAGGGCTGCAACAAACGATTCATTTCACTGTCGATCATTTTCACGATTAATCCATTTGTTGTTGGATCATAAACTGTCAGAAAACGGTGAAAAATGTCGATCAGTGTTTCCCAAAGCTCAAGACGACGTCACTCAACTGTCTCGTTTTGTCCGTAACCCAGAGATATTCAGTTTACTGTCACAGAGGAGTAAAGAAACCAGAAAACATTCACATTAGAGAAGCTGGGATCAGATCATTTATACCAACTTTATTTAAAAATTACTCAAAATGATTCAATTAATAGTTGACCACTAATGGATTAATTAACTAATCGTTGTAGCTCTAGTAGACTGGTAGTAAACCCTGCTGTCAAGAGAGCAGGATTTGGACAAATAGCCATTCCATGTGACCTGATAAGTGATGTGCTGTATTATAACCCACTAATCTTTTTGATACGGGCCCCGTGTTTCACATACTGTATCTATACTGATATCGCTTGTGGTACAGACACCTAAATATTTCCCACACTGCTCCTGCAGATTGGCACTTATCAGATGGCCGTGTGCTCTAAAGCTCACAACAAGCCCTTCTACGTCGTGGCAGAGAGTTTCAAATTTGTCCGTCTCTATCCGCTCAACCAGCAGGACGTGCCAGATAAATTTAAGGTAAGAGGTCAGAGAATTTAATATCTTGACTTATGTTTTTATTCAGGGTATTTCTTTACATGTGTCCTTCTCATCTCCACAGTACAAAGCGGATACCCTGAAGACCTCACAGAACCTGTCAGAGGAGCATCCGATGATCGATTACACACCTCCCTCCCTCATCACCCTCCTCTTCACCGACCTGGGAGTCCTCACCCCGTCTGCTGTCAGCGATGAACTCATCAAGCTTTATTTATAACTGGGCCTCACAACTCTCAATAAATGAAAAAGTGAACAAATGTCAAAAGGTGTTGCTGTGGATTTAACTGAACTTTTCACGCGGACAAAGTGGAATACAGCCGTTTGATCATACGTCCTCCTTCTTTGAGCTGTCGTGTGACGGTCCTTCTGTCCTGTGTTTTGACTTTGGATCACTTGTTATCTGTTTCTCAAAGTCCTCCTCGCTGATTTGCCCTTTCTTTAGTTTCTTGAGGAGGCGAGTGTCATTTAAAAGCTCTTTCATGTCTTCATCTTCCACATCAGAGCCCTGCAGACACAGAAAAGATAAAAGCAGAGCTATAAATAAATTCAGCCCACCCACACACTCGGTTTTATCACAATGTTCAATGGACGCAAATACCTCATCGTGCTTCCTCTTGGCTGCCCTCTTTTTCCTGCGTTCCTTCTTGGTCGTCTGTTTAGACCAGGCCTTATTCTTGACGAACGTCCTTCTGGGAAGGGGAGGCCTGTCTTTCAGCTCGGCTAGCATCTTCTGTCTCTGTTTTTCTCTGTTCTTATCCTTGTAGCGGATGGTTTCTGTGTCTACTGTCGTCTCAATGAAACCAGGAAATGTTTTCCCCCTCAGCTCAGGCATCTTCGGCAGGCGGAGGAGGGCAAAGCCGCGGGCTAAGGAGGCAAAGTCCAGATCTAGACAGACAAATGTGGCACAAAATGTTATGTTACGCGTTTCATGCATACTACAGATTTGGATCTACGATGTAAAGCGGCTGTTTTCACCTTTGATTCTGAAGATGAGACTACATTCGTGTTTGGCGTAAGCCTGAACGTAGGAGACGAAGGCTCTCATGCTTCTGTCAAACATGGCACGGTCTGCCAGAGCCATGGCCTTCACTTTGGGCAGCACGTCCACAACATCACCTATAGGGGGCATCTTCTGCAGCGGGCACTGGGGATATCACAAAAAGACATGTCCTTTATAAGTGCTGGTATAAATTTAGCATTTCTCAGTTTTAGCTGAATCTCTTATCCAGAGTCCAGATTTAAAGTCTCTCAGTAATCGTCCACAATAAATACTGAAATATGATCAATTAGTGGTCGACCGATAGACGATGCCGATATTTAGAGAGCAGGGCGGCTGATGCCTGATATATAATGCCGATATCAAATAAAACTCATGTATTATTCATTATTCCATGCAGAGTACGATCTAATATCTCCGTCAGTAATGTGTTGTTTCAAATGGAGTTTTTTTAATGTTTTTATTAATGAAGAGAGGGGTGGAGTTTGTCAAAAGTCATTCAGCTGCATTATTCTCTACAGTATAACTATATGTTTACTGCCAGCCAGTAATGGTTTTACATTAGATTTCCTGTCATCTTGGATGGGAGTTAACATTTCGATTTCTGATCAGAAAAATAGTGATAATATCGTATATTCCATATGTTGTACTTGATAGACTAAAAAAAGTCTCGCTATTTGATTGTTAAAGCACAAGTTCTACATGAAAATACATCCTTGGGGATTCATCCTCGCATATAAACGATGTATTAACAATTTTGAACTTGCACAGTCTAATTAATAGAGGTGGGACCAAGTCTTTGCACTCACGTCCCAAGTCAAGACAGGCAAATCCTGAGTCAAGTAATAAACTTTGAGGTTTGAGTCCTAATCAAGTCATTGTTTTGGCTACCACACAAAGAAGAAAATTATCTTTGGTGTCATTTTTCCAACTGGCATTAGTGTCGACTTGCTGGGAATGAATAGAGTTAACGTTAGTTGATTCAGGAAATGAGGGACAATTAACTGACTTTTTAAATATCGAGTCATTGGTGTTAAAGTCCAAGTTGAGTCTGAAGTCATCAAAGTTTATGACGGGAGTCCACCCCTCTGCAAATTAATACACCGCTGTAAGAGGCTGACGGTCACGCTGTTATGTGCAGGAGAGGACATATATAAATACTAAATAGTAAAACATGTTTTAGTATTTTTCTGACGCTGATTATTAATCTATGCTTTTGATTCAATGGGTTTAAGGAACAGATGACGCACCCACCCCCTCTTTTATTTTGATTTCTATATCGGAAATCTTCTCGTTCCCTGAAGACACCTCGACTGATCACTCTAAATACTTTTCGCCTTATACTTTATTAATACATTTGCTCTGTTTAGCAATCCATTCAGAGCAGGAAGAAAAAGGAATGGTTTTCTCTGATTTTTTGTGTTACTTGACTGAATGTTGTAAACTCAGGTTTTAGAGAATTGTGCAAAATACTGAAACTCACTTTCTGGTTGATGGATAAAAAATTGACATAGGACTCCTCCATTGGTAGCAGAAAGACGAGGGCATTTCCCTGATTGCCAATACGAGCTGTACGTCCACATCGATGGACAAAGGCACTGAGACAAAGACAAAAAGAAAAACCACAACTAGAAATCATGACACTTATTTTATTACTCATTCTTAAAATTAGGGCTTAGCAGGGCATTTTCTGGTATTCACATCTGGATGTGTTAAACATCTTAGGACATAATAATCCAATTAGTTTTCAAGACATGACAAAATCGGCTTGAAGACATTTTAAGGCCTAAAATTCAGATGATTCAATTTTAGACTTTTCGGGACCTGCAAAAACACTGCTGAAAATAGTCCCCAACAAATGCTCCATTTACTCCAGTTTGAGTAACGTCTGATAAAAACTATTGACCAGTTGGAAATTATTTACCCTCTATAAAGAATGAAACTGTACATTTGTGAACTGTTTTTAAATAAATTATTAAAAAAATGTCACTTTTATCATATGAAATACAGAATATATAACTTGGCCTTTCAGACCCAGTTCTGTAGGTTTCAGAGACTCAGTTTTTGCTCTCTCACCTGGCACTGCTGGGAGGATCGTACTGCAGCACCCAGTTCACATCGGGGATATCGATGCCTCTGGCCATGACATCTGTACACACCAGGATCCCACTGTGACAGAACACAAAGATGAGAAAGTCACACACAACCAGATTTACTATACCTCTGCACACACACAAAACCAGATCTCACCTTTTCAGGGCCCGAAAGTCTGCAAAGATCTTGTTGCGTTTATTTTTCATCTTGCCGTGGATGCAGTGGACGGTGACCTTCTTGACCAGAGTCTCCAGAGCTCGACCGTAGTACTCCACACACGCACACGTACTGATGATGAGATAGCAAGAGGTTGTCTCAGTCAGTAACTGCAGACCGGACTAAAAAACTTCAAGCATAATGCTGTGCAGACAGCATTAAACAGATTAAACCAGATTTTAACCCCGAATTGGTCACCCTGTATTTACACTATATGGAAATATGGAAATTTGGTTAAGGGCTGTTTTTTCATGGTGTGTTCTTTTATCTTAATTATATTAATTTTAGACATTAGTTCTTCCAACAGTTTGTGTTTCACCTTTTCCTATTTCAATATGACAATGTCCCCGTGCATAAAGTCAACTTTATAAAGAAATGCTTTTCCCAGTTTGGTGTGGAAGAACTTGACTGGCCTGCTCAGAGCCCTGATCTAAACCCTTTCCAACACCTTTGGGATGAACTAGAACGGAGACTGCAAATCAACCATTACTGTACGACCTCACAAATGAACAGGCAAAAATGCCCACAGACAAACTCTCAAACTCAAAATCTTGTAAAAAGCCTTCCCAGAAGAGTAGACATGGAGTAGTATTTTGGCATGTTGTGGATAAAACTGTAGTTGTGATATAAAACTGAACTTGCGCCTCCACACTTTTCTTTTTCTCTTCTGACTTTCTGTTCATAGTAGAACTGCTGACTTTCCTTTTTTGTTTGAGGATGTGGTCCAACTCCGGGTTCTGTTATATGTTGCATATTTTGGCCGCTGATTAAAAGATGAAGATGCTTTAAAACATCCAGCGTCTGCCCAGCTTAACATACCTAAAGAAGACCAGATGCTTCTCGTGCTTGTGCTGCCTTAGAAACGTCACCAGGCTGTTGAACTTGTTCTCCGATCTACATATCTGAAATGGAAACATAAGAATGCTTTTAAATTTAAATTTTGGGGCTGACTGGTGTGAAACAGGCATCAGGCTGAGCTGTTACTCACGGTGTAGTAGTTGCAGAGCCTAGAGGGCGTTTTCTGGACGGCGGTGGCAGCCACGCCCTTCTCTTTGACAGTGATGCGTACTGGGTTCCTGAGGCCGGCCCTCACCAGCTTCTCCAGCTCCTGGGTCTGAGTGGCTGAAAACAAGCCTGTACGCCTCTGTTTGGGCAGGTGGCCTAAGATGGTGTTCAGACTGGATACACAAACACAGACACACGCTCTGTTAGCGGCGCAAAGACCTAAAATACCTACAACACCTCATTTCTTTTCCCATAACAACAAAAAGATGTAGACCTTAAATGTGGCCAAGAAGGAGGAGCTGGTTGTGGACTAATCTGAACACCATTTACATCTGTGGAGAAGAGGTGGAGGGCTACAGACACTGGGGGGACCTTTCTTTGAAATGCGAGTACCGTGTGACTTCGACAGTTAAGATGTAGGATTTTTAAATTCCCAAAACTACACTAACATTTCATATCACCGTTCACAGGTTAACAACGAAGCCCAAAGGTTATATTGTGTTTAATTAAAAATATGATCTTGTCTGATAGACAATACAACTGCTGTTTTTATTGAGTCGTATTCATCTTTTACAAAAATCTTAAGCCAAAAGAAAATAGCCGACATTAAAGGACAGAATAATAGAAGATGACACAACTAGATATACAGGGGGATCACGTAACAAGCAACAAAGGCATTAAAGAAAAATAGTTAAGTCTTTATACATTTTATCTGTTTTAAATTCTTCAGACTATATAATGCTTCAATATAATGTGTGATTCATTTCAAAATGGTGTATTTGTGAATGTAATATTGTTCATTTAAGATAAAGAGGCTTTTCTTTTACAACGAATATCAATCTTTTAATAAAAGAATATAATATTTCTTTTTCGTAAATATCTTAAGTCATAGTCTTAAAGAAATATTCTAGAATACTTTGGCTTATAAACAACCATAAAATAAATGCCAAATGGTTTCAGTTTCGTTATTGTATAAAACACACTTTTCCTCAACATCAATCCTGAATCTTAACACTACTGTTGTTTAGCTGATCCACATATTATAGCAGTGAGTAAAGCGGTAACGTCAGATCCTATTTACGCTGGGGGAGAGGGTAGTTGGTCTGAAAGTTGGCCGCTGTCTTTATACCCTAGGCGGGTTAGGGGGCTCGATTTGGCTGTGAGGGTGACTCCGACCGGAGTTCGCTCAGTGTCGAAGTAGAAGTGGTGAGGGTCTAGTTTCGGAAAGGCCCTTCTTCAGCTCCGCATTAATAAGGGCCGCTACAAGAAGTGATTCTGCAGTTAACATACACAATGGCCCAATCCCAATCTCCACCCTAAAGCCTAAACCCTGAACCCTTACAGACTTAGCTGACGTTACCTGGGAAGTGCTTAAAGGTTCAGTGTGTAATATCTAGGAGGATCAGACATACAGAAATGCAATATAATATCCATAACTATTTTTTCAGTGGTGTATAAAGACCCTACAAAATGAACCGTTATGGTTTTATTAACTGAGAATGAACCATTTCTATCTACATAGGTCCTCTTACATAGATGTCACCACTAGATGCCACTAAAACTTCAACACTGAACCTTGAAGCGTGAGACGCTGCAAGGGCCCGAAATGGTATGATGGGACAGCGCCGCACTTTTCAACATATGTGGTTTGAGATTTTACATTTTTTACATACAGGCACTAAAGGGGCCAACTGTCTGGTTTGAATGTGTTCCAAGCTCTTGCAGGGTAAACTGATTATTTGAACCTGTGGACAAGAGGTCATTGTCAAATAATCAATTGACTAATTTTTATCAAAACAACTTCATACACTTACATGTAAACTTCTGTTTTCATGTAGTTGCCCCTTCCCTGTTTGTTTGCAGGTCTTCCCCCTGGTAACCCCGCGTTCAACACATCGCAACGCTATGAACGATGGCAAAGTCTGCAGAGATGCATACATACAGAAAGTACGCAAAAAAGGGCCCAAAAAGTCAAAAAGACTTGGCAATATGACAGTGGGACAGCCCTAAGCCCGGGAACGTGCCTCAAAGTCTTTGAGTGTGGAGACTGGGATTCAGCCAATGACTCCCTCTGGGCAGGAAGAGGAGACTGACTTCTTCTGAATGACAATACACATCCTTCTACGCTCATTTGCACAGACACAGTCAGAGACCTATCTTAAAGCCTTTTTTAGTCTATCTATGTATAATAGTTTGTACGAATATATATATTTAATGTATTTTTTAACCTACCTCATGCATGTTTTCCTACTTCATGTGCGTTTTGAAACTGTGATTTTATTATATTTTATTTTATTTTATGTAAACCGCTGCTACTGCAAAACTGCAGTCTTCCTTCGGGGATGAATAAAGTGCTTATCTGGCTATCTAGTATTCCGTACCTGGCCTCAAAACCCATGTCGAGGAGTCTATCGGCCTCATCAAGAACCAGCACATCGAGACTCTTGACTGAGCTGGCCAAGTCCAGACCATCTGACTTCCTCCTGAACATGTCCTCCAGGCGGCCCGGTGTCGCAATCACAATGTTGGCCCTGAAACACAGAAGCGCAAAAGTAAGCCGTTGAGGGAAACACTCGTTACTGTCTGAGTTTCTTTTCTCTTATTTTGAAAAGAGGCTTATTCACTTTCTTGCCTTAATTTTGATGAAACGATTAATACCACTCTAACTTTTTTCGTTGACATGAAGCTGCAGACGATTAGCTTAGCTTAGCATAAAGACTGAAAACAGAGGGAAACAGCTAGCCTGGCTCTCTACAAAAGTAAAAAAATAAGAGTAAGAGTATTTCCCAACACAATGAAGTATTCTCTTAAAACAGCTCAGTCCGGCTTTATTTGTGACCGACACTGATGCCATCACGTACCCTTGATCCTTGAACTTCTCAACATCCTCTATCGGGTTACTGCCACCAATCAGTAAAATCTGCCTGAAAATAAAACATACATAAAGCATTTTAATTACTGAAAACAAAACAGAAACATGATTAACTGACACAAAAGAAGAGGAGGGAGCCGTTCATTCATCTCATTACTACTGATTTTGGTGCTTTAAGGTGTAAAGCAATGTTGGTCATGATGTAACACCAAAGTCTCCAGCTATTAATATAGCATCTACTATCAACAGCATCTCACAGTCTTCATCAGTGATGGTGGTGCAAGATTTTGGAGTTCAACAGCCTACGGTAAGTATGGAGCTCATGTCATGGGTGATTACAGCTGAGCCAACACCACAGATGTGGTTGAAAGCTCTGGAAAAAGCTAGCAAGTGGACCTTCTGTTAACAGTATTTAATGGGTAACTTCAGTATTTTTCACCCTGGACCTTATTTTCACAAGTTCTTGCATTTATGTGACTAATTGGGACAACATTTTTTGAAATTGGTCCAGTACTGAGCAAACGTGCTGCAGCAGGCTGCAACGTTATCCTAGCAGGCAACTGTGCTCCGTCGCTGTAAATCCACTAAAGTGCTTGTTTTTGCTGCTGACAGGCTCAGATTGTTATTACAAGTGTCTGACAATATTATGGAAAGGATCCCTACAGAGATTGACCTTTCTTTAAAAAGTAAGATCCTCTTTGTTTAACCAGAAACAGTCACTATATCGCTGTCATAAAAGCCACCAAACTCCATTATTAAAAACACCAATTTCAGCTTGCAGAACATACAGTAGGAGTTGCTGGTCTACAGCTGCCTCGTCAGTTAGTTTGTGTTGTTGTGTGACTTTGTTGTTTTAAAGGGATAAAAACACGACAACACAAACTAACTGATTGAGGCAGCGGTGGACTGGAGTAAGTAAAATTACCATTTTTGTCAGGGGAGTTTGGCGGCTTTGAAGACAGCGATAAAGCGACTGTTTCTGGTTTAACAAAAAACTCTTTAAAAAAAAGGTCTATCTCTGTAGGGATCTTTTCCATAATGTTGACACTTGTAATAACAATCTGAGCCTCTTCAGTAGACATACTTTGACGGGGCACAATTGCCGGCAAGGATTACGTTGCAGCCCTGTCCCGTTGCTGTCAATTGCATCATGCTCACTCAATAGTGCACCGATGTCCAAAAATGTTGTCCCAATTAGTCACAAAGACACAAAAACATGTGAAAATAAGGTCCAGGTTAAAAAGTACTATTAAAAAAAAAACTCAGTCAGATTTAATTATTGTCTTAGATCTTAGTTGAGGTCCCCTTCAGTGACTCTCTACTCACGTGAACTGTGGAAATTTCTGAAGGAACTGCTCCATCACTTCACTGATCTGTAGGGCCAGTTCCCTTGTGGGAGTGACCACCAGGGCGCCAACCTGCAGAAAACACCCATTTAAAGCTCAACACTCTCAGGAGATCTGAAAGCATGAATATAACAGTTCAAGGTAGATAAATCCTTACCTGCATCTTCTTTAGCTTTTCTTCTCTCTTCAGGAGTAGTTCTATAATAGGAATGACAAAAGCAAGTGTCTTTCCACTCCCCGTCACCTGCAATGACGTGACATTTAGTGAGCTGCACAGAAAATACTGAAGAAAATACAAAGGGATTTTTGTCCAGATGTTTAGTAACAATTAATCAATCAAAAGCAACTTTTTTAATCATCAATTTAATCATTTTTCAAGTAAACATTCTGGTTCCAACTTCTAAAATGTCAGGATATGATGCTTTTCTTTGTCACGCAGTAAATCATATTAAATCTGAATATC
This sequence comes from Micropterus dolomieu, assembly GCF_021292245.1. Taxonomy (NCBI): domain Eukaryota; kingdom Metazoa; phylum Chordata; class Actinopteri; order Centrarchiformes; family Centrarchidae; genus Micropterus; species Micropterus dolomieu. The sequence continues at coordinate 4,063,148 of NC_060162.1, read as the reverse complement.
TTTGGACGTCAGGTTGAATAAAACAAGATATCAAAACAGATCACCTTTTAACAAAACTGACATTTTTCTGACATTTCATAGACACAGTTGTTGCTTAGGAAAATAATAGACTAATAACTTGAATTAGTTGCAGCCATAATACGGTCTATTGGAGTGGTGAGAAAATGAGAGAGCCGCTAAGAACACACCACAGTCATGCTGGAGGAGGATACTCCACAATCTGGTAACCCAAAACACAAGGTGTGTTGACATAGGGGCTCAGATTAGGGGTGTGAAGAGACACTTAGCTCGCGAGACATCACCATATTAGGTTCACAAGAACGAGACGAAAAGTTCCTTAAACAGTGTTTTAAAGAGATCCTCAATGCCTAGATATACAGGCGCAGGGGTCTGGGGGAACCTCCCCCAGGAAATTTTGATCTTTAATCACTTTATTTCCTGCATTCTGGTGGAAATGTTTTTATTTATGTAAATCTCATGTAATATCATCCCTGCTGAGGCAACACATATGTAGGCATGATTTAGTTTTCCCTCCTCTTTTGTCATGTTCAAAGGGAGAGAATGGAAAACTTGGCCAAAAAGAAACCGTGTCAAGAAGTTAAAGTGAGTGACAGGTGCTGCACATTTTTGGATCATTTTAAAATCAGTAGCAAGTTACTTTTTTTTGGACAATGCACATTTGTTTTTTTTAGTATTGCATGTTTTCTTGATGTGCAAATAAACCTTTCTAAAAGCATTTTCATTTGTTATTTAACTGCAAGTTATATACTTTTTTTGTTGTTGTTGTTTTTTGTTTACAAATTTTGCTCTAAAAAAGTGGCGGGGACATGTCCCCAGTGTAAATGACACCTATGCCAAAATGTGTTCTTATCCATGACTTATAACTGGCAAACTAGAGGTTTGACACATTTGCTTTATGGTTAACCGTTATATTGTTTTAGATTTATTTATTTATTAATTATACAAGAAGAAGTAAAAGTAAAAACGTTACCGTTAGCTACAGTTAACCGGTTAAATTCAGTGATCGATAAAGTATTCAGATCTTTTACTTAAGTAAAAGTAGCAAAAATACTCTGTTGCAAGTAAAAGTCCATATTATTTAAGTAAAAGTACACAAAGTACTTATTTCAACTAATTTATACAATAATGGGTAGATTAATCTATAATAATATGGTATATCATAGTTTATTACTTGATTTGTTGTTACTGTAAGTAACTAGTAACAAATGTTGTCAAATAAATGTAGTGAAGCAGAAGTATTATACTATGTAAATTTAGTGGTGGAAGTAAAAGTAGCAATACCACTGTGTAAAAATATTCTGTTACAAGTAAAATTCTATGTTACTTAACATGTTCCATGTTACTTACAGAAGTATTATCATCAAAATATTGTTAAAGTACCACCACTGGATTCACTGGATTATAATAGGAATTTCTATTTTGTATTCATAATATAGTAATTAACTAATGTTGTCAAATAAATGTAGTGGTTTAGAAGTATAAAGTAGCATAACATGGAAATACTCCAGTAAAGTATATGTACCTCAAATATTATAAATAACTAAATGTACTTTGTATGTTACACTTACTGCCTCAGCAGCCACATCTTTGTTCCTCATGAACAGCGGGATACAAGCAGCCTGGAAAGACAAAATAATAATAAATTAGATGTGCTGTCTTTGCTGTAAGTTAACTTATAGCCCTGAGAGACAGTATAATATTATATATATATATATATATATATAGTACTATATGAAGTATTAATGTTACCTGTACAGGTGTCATGTGTGTGAATTTCAGTTCCTCGAGCGTTAGTAAAATGCTGTCGTTGAGTTTAACAGGTAAACTGTCCCACGTCCCGTCTGTCGTATTATCCATGTTGGAAATTAACCTTAAAGCAGATTTTTATACTAAAGTTATTAAAGCCGCCGCTGGGCCGCCTCGTTCTCCACGCTGCACCTACTTCCGGGTGCGCTGATGTTTACAAGTCGGGTAGGAACTCAAGCGATGTGGTCACGAGTATCGTTCCACATAGACATGTTTTCTTTCTCGCAGTGGATACTGCAATGATGGTAGAAAAATCCAGGTACTTTACTGAAGGTAAAAGTACCACAGTAGAAATGAAAGTACTGCATACAAATTTTACTTGTATAAGTATTAAATACTGAAAACTAAAGGGGACAGAGAGTTTGCAGTCAGGGCAGTCTTAAAACAAACTTTTATAGGAGATCCTTTCCTGGTTTATTTATTTATTTATTTTTTTCTGTATTTTCTGTATTTCAACTTCTTAAGTGTTTTTCTTGCTTTTATCGGGTATCTTGTTTTCTGTTTTCTGTGTGTTTTATTGTCTTGTGAAAGCATGTGCTCTATAAATAAAGACAATTATAGTACTGTCGGAGATCCTCTATTATATATATTATATTATCTGACAATAATTATTTAAACACACTGAACTGAGGAGGAGCTTTAAATATGCTGTACTGTTGTGTATTGTAATCAATGTTCATCAACCATGCTTTATAAACTGTTCATATGTTTTGTAGTTAATATTAAGTAGTATAAAGTTGCCTCATGGAGTACATGTAGACAGTACCAGAAAATGGATATACTCAAGTAAAGTACAAGTGATTCAAAACTGTTTTTAAGTACAGTTAATGTAATGTGTTATATTCCACCACCAGATCACTTACTTCATGCTGAACTGTGTTTTCCCCAAAACTGTAAGACAACAATTAGAGTGATATGAAACTACAAAATACTTTTTTATGGCAATACAATAGACTTTAATCCTATTTGACCTTTTTGTTCTCATCTTCAAATTGATTTGTTCCCCTTTTTTCAGCAACATATTCTTTTTGTTGATTATTAGAAGTATGTCTTACATACATGTATGCTTTACATTGCAACTTATTCAAAGGCATGCACATAAAAATTAATGGACAATCCTATCAGATTGGGATTAAGGACCCTGGGACAAAATCTTATCAAACAGGGTCCATGGTCTAATTTGTGTCCCATTAGGGGTCCTTGACGTGAAAAAGTTTGAGTACCACTGGAGTAGAGGTCTGCATCAGTGGCAGCAGAGATGAAATGTAAAGGATTTGGAAGTGAGAGAAGTGCTAAGCTATCGGTAATTAATGCGCCGGTGGCAGCAATACCTCCTTCAGCAGACTTGTCCATGACAGACTGCAGGCTGTTTTCATTTTCCTGACAAGATTGCTGCGCACCTGTATCAATAATTATGGTCCTGCTGATAGAAGTACAGGCCTGAAGTGTGGACTTGAGCTTGAGAGAGTCTGGTACAGCACCTGATAAGGTTCAATCATGATCTGCCTCATGTAGCAGGGGGTGGTGTTATAATGAATAATTAAGGAGATTTCACATTAATAATCACAGGGCAGTTCGCAGGTGGCATATTTAACCTGCTCTTGAGTTGACTTCTCTGGCAAAAAGTCTGTGCCATCTGGCTGATAATAGTAGTATGCTGTGAAGAAGTGCAAGGCAAAAAAGGCCTTCAGCTTACTCACCATCAAACTTGAACCCAAACCAGTTAGTCATGGTTGTTGACTCATGTCTAGCAGCATCCACATAGTCACAACTCTGCAGGGCTTGAGTAATGATTTGAATGATGCTGCATGAGTATGCAAAGAGGTACACGATGGCTGCACACAGTCTTTCCAGCCTCTCAAACTGAAGCTCTGCTAAGCTAAGAGATACAGTATTTGAGTGGCCTGCTTTATATGACTGACATTAAAGCCTTCAGCGGCTGCAGCAACAAAGCTGTCTGATTTAAACCTCTGCATGAATTCCTTTTCAAAGATAAACAGATGTTGTCTTTGGTTCTGGCTTGTTGGCTTAGAGAAATTACTCCAACAGGAGTAGTAGGTGAAGCTGATGTGCGATTTTTACTGATATATATACTGCCATATTAGATATTTATATTGTAATATGTTTGGACAATACAAATCCACAGTAATACACATGTAAGTAACTGCCACATTGTTCAGTTTTTCTTTTACACAGTTCTATAATTATTTTATAATTTGCATCTGTTTATTCCATATGTATATAGTTTTAAATCTATTTATGTCAATTGTATGTTTTTGTCTTTGTCTTGAACCTAATCACCATAGCATATTCGTTGTGCGTGTAAAACACTACTTGGCAATAAAGCTCTTTTTGATTCTGGACTCCCTGATTGCAGGCAGCTCCTTGTGTGGCTCGGTCTGTGCTTGGTCCAGAAAAATGCTGGTTTCTGTGACGGGGGGAAACAGATGTTTTGATGGCCAATGATACTACAAAATTGACCTTAAGTGCTGTCCTGTTTAGCAACAGCTGGGTCAGGTTGTCGGAAAACACACAAGCCTGCCCCTGAACCTGTAAAACACTACTCCTGCATTTAACATCTTACATAATGTAAATAAAAGTACACAAATATTATCAGCAGGTCTCAATAATACACTATTTTTTACTGATGCAATAATGTATAAGCAGCATTTTACTGTTGAACTTGGTTGATGTGAAACCGTTTCATACACTGTTGGACATTTTATAAGCTGGCCAAATTGTTAATCGTAAAATAAGTAATGTGGAGTAAAAAGTACGAAATGTAGTGGATTGGAAGAATAAAACGGCACAAAATAGAAATACTCAAGTGAAGTACGAGTACCTCAGAACAGTACAGTACTTTAAGAGCTTTAATCCATTGCAGTCAAACTTTGTTACCACCAGTTTAAAAAGCACCCAAGCAGTTGTACAGAATATTGGATTTATTATGAAACATGGGGCATTTTTCCACAGACATTTGTACAGATCCATTTATCAGATTTGTCTGTAATCACAAAAAGGGAGAGACTGTGTACAGAGCAGTTTACCTGCCTGAGCTCACCAAAGACTGTTTTTTAATACAAAACCGGAGCATAATCAGTAACACGCAACACGTCAGATGTTGCAGCTGTGCGCTGGATGTGAAGCTACTGCCTTGGATATAAGCTTTACCTTGCATGGGGAAAGATGATGGTAGAACATTATCATCTGAAAGCTATCATCCAAAAAGCTGCGTGTCACAGGATATGCTCCAGGGAAAAAAAATAAACAGTTCAAAATTGTATACAATCATATAATTTAAAATCCCCAACCGAAAACTATAGTAGAAGCAACTAAAGCACACAGCAGTCATTAGGTGTCAGACCCCCCCCCCCACCCAGCCAGCCAGCCGCAATCAACATGTAACATGTATTTCTGTATTCCTCTACACTTTGCTTTCTGAGTTGCACTCCAAACAGATCAGTTTAAAATCCAACCTGCCTCAGCTCTTCAAGGACTTACTGCTAAGTGAAAGTTTAAGAAAATTAACTTGTGAACTCTTGGGCCAAGAAACAACTCGCCTGTTGTCATTTTCTGAACTACGTAGGAAGTCACACCGTTTACACCCACCCGTGGCATGGATCGCTATGAATAAAACAGAGCTAGAAGCTGTACAGTTTCCCTTAAAGACCAAATGTAGGTCCTTCAGATAGTTAGATGTGTTCATCAGGAGTGCAATTTGTTGTTTGAGAGCATTAACACAATATATCGCATATCTGCCAGAACATCGTCTGACTTAGACACTGGAAACAAATTCTCCTGCATCTCAGACCAAAACAAATGCATTTTTTTTATTTCTTATATTAGGAAAATGGGTCCTGTTTATATCTTATAAGAGCCACATTCTCCTGTGGGGACTCCACACATGCCTGTCCTTTTCTGTGCATTTATTTTCCATCCGACTGCCTTTACTTAAAATTATGAGCCTCACAGTCATTCAAACAGGCAAAACTGTACTGGCTAGTAATTGGTTCTTAACTGTAATGATCAAACAATAAAATCTGTTAAACAAAAAAAAAAAACAAGCCCAGAATGTTTTGGCCATTCATTCCAAACAAACACTAATTACATTTTTTGAGAGGGAACCAAATAGGTAACAGGTGAACAAAACATCTGAGATCCAATCATAAGTAGGCTTTACTCAAAACTGCCAGTCTCCTTTCCAGAGTGTAAATAACTGTCTTGGTGTTGGAGAAAACAGTGGAGGACACAGAGGGATCATTTAATCACACTACACCACTCGCCGTACTTCAAAAAATCTCTTCAGGTAGTAAATCTGTCCAAGTGTCATTGCCACCAGAACCAGAGCTTCAAAGAACGACCACAGCACCACTCTGCTGTTTGTGTTGTCGTTGACTGGAGAGAAGAAGAAGCAGTTTGTGAAATCACACTAAAACAATTAACACGACAAACTTGTTCTTGGCATTACTGCTTCAGTACTCACTTGCTCTGTGTATCCTCTCGCGGACCTCCATGTACTCCTGCTCATGCTTTACAGCTGTCATTGCAACTGCCAGTTCATTGATCATCTCCTCCAGCTTGTTTTGGTGGGCTGAAACATGCACAGGTATCATCAGTAACAGGCCACACAGCACGGTTGTCGTGCACAAAAAAACAAAACAAACAAAAAAAAAAACATGCATGAGGTATGCAATCCATGCATTCCAGTTTTAAGATTGTGACGCATGTCGCAGGTGGTGCAGTCCCATCACCAGAGACATGTACAGTTTCTACATGTTCTCGCTGTGCAAACAGTCAAACCGTTCACAAACTTCCTATGTATATTAGAAATTACATCAAATGCACAATATTAGTTTATACTATGGAAGGATCACTGGTTAAGAGAAAACTCTGCAGTGCATCACAAACTCAAAAGTCTATTTCACAACAGCAGTTTGCCTGCCCTGTACCCTACCATCCCAGCTGTCACCACCTACAAAGAGGAAGAGAGTGCCCAAAATAACGTCAAAAAGAGAAAGAAACTATCAAACAAGTAAAGTAGATCAACAACTGCAGAACACAGAAAGAAACACTAGTTTGCACTCTGCAGGAGCCATCTGGGAATTGACTGAAGTACATACTGAATTTCTAAATTTCTCTTTAGAGACACAGACATTATCGCCATTAGTGTACCTTCCGTCTCCATGTCTTGGCCTTTAGGGGCCTCTCCGATATCGATCGTGAACATGACGATCTTGGGTGTCATGGTTGACATCTTGTTGCTGAAGCAGAACTTGTAGGTTCCGTCCATGTGTGCTGCCACCGAGTATTTCCCACTGGACTCTCTGTCGCCTTTGTAAATCTGCTTACCATCGGGCCCCGTTATCTGACAGGCGCAAGAAATACAATACTTGAGTAAAGAACATGAGGTGCATGAGGACATAAATGGTTCACTCCACCTTGCATACATATGAAACAAAGATAAAGCATCTTATAATAGCTAAAAAACACAAAACTTACATGTATGACCTTTAGTGTGGTTTGCAGAGGTCAGTGGTTATGGACTGAAATTGATTATACTTTTAAAATGTCTCATCTTTCAAAAAAAAAAAAAAAAAAACTTCAGCTACTTCTTAATTATGGTCAAGCTTGAATTCCCTAAACAGCTGGAGATTAAACTAGTTTTTAAATTAGTCTTTCCATTCTGGAATTTCTTTAAATTGTACTGTTATTTTTCCATTTGCTGAATGTCTTTATTTGTATTTGACCTATTTAATGAATGCTAGACTTATGTATTGATTTATTTGGGACCACTTGGTAGTTATGATTAGGGTAGTTAAGCTCTTAGGGATTTCTGTATGTTGGTTAGGAATGATACTGTAGATTGAATGTGCATTATTTATTTATAGTACTTATCTAGACAGTATGTTAGGACTTCAAATACATGTCTACCATTTGCTTAGTGTCTGGGCCCCTCAATAAAAGCTTCAGATAGCTTGAAAAGGCTGTCCCTTTTTACAAATCTGCATTATTTCTTAATGTTTTGAGAATAAACTGAACTGACAGGACTGCTATAACATATGGCAGCAACATACGTGCACACAATACACTCAGTTGCATGTTGAACCACAGCAACGCTTCCACACGAGTCAAAAGAGGACTAACAACATTACATTTAGCATGTTATACACGTTCAAAAGCTGTATTGAATTCATAGTTAGCTAGCATAACCTAGCTAACTATGCTAACGCCGCTATACGCTTCCTGTATCGGTATGAATAATTTAATCACCATTGTCACGCATTATATAATCAATACATGCCAGACTAATATAATCTATAAAGTAAAACGGTTTCGCATCCGACAGAGAGGTAATAGCATCAACCCGGACAACTACAGCTAGTTTCACCTGACTTTAGGCGGACAGAGAGCGCTAGCTAACGTTAGCATCACGTTAGCATCGGCCTTCTGTCTAATAATGACAGGTTAAGTTAAAAATACATTTTCCTCATGTTAGGTGGCTGCTTTATTATCCCAGTCAAATATCTCACCTCGACATCGATGTCCAGGAAGCCTCCTTCGGCAACCTCGAACATGAGGCCCATCTTGGTCCCGGAGTTGACCCGCTCGTAGAAGCACTCCTCAGCATGGGCGTCTATGCTAACGAAGTAGCCGGACGCAGTGGCAGACAGGACGGCCAGCAAGACAACCAGCTCCGACAGGGTAAACATGGTACAAGTGTTTTGTAGCTGGTGTCACACCAAGTCTGGTTGTGTAAAGAGCGTCCCTGCTTCAGTATATCCTGTCAGGTTGCGGGATGTCCGTTTGTATGAGTGAATTGTTGCAGGAGAGGCGCCGCATCAGCCTTAGCTGCTCTCTGACTGCCACGTACAGGCTTAAACGGCGAACGGCGAGGGCCAAACTTAAGAGAGTGCGCGGCGCAAGATCTGTCAAAATGAAGCCGATTCACTTCTGCATCTGTTCAGAGCATCATCACATCAAGTACTGCAACACAGTACATGATATCATACTTTTAGTTTGATGCCATCACGAGTATTAGGGACACAGTAAAGGGAAAAAAAATAGAGGATGAAGATGTTTGATTTATTTTGCATTTGGAGAATAAAGTCAAAATGTCCAGAAAAAACTCAATATGGTGACAATAAAGTCAACGTGATGAGAATAAAGTTGAAGTACCATTTTGAGAATAAAGTCAACATGATGAGAATAAAGTTGAAGTACCATTTTGAGAATAAAGTCAATGTGATGAGAATAAAGTTTAAATACCATTCTGATAATAAAGTCGAAATGTCGAGAATAAAGTTGAAATGTTGAGAATAAAGTCAACATGATGAGAATAAAGTTGAAGTACCATTTTGAGAATAAAGTCAACATGATGAGAATAAAGTTTAAATACCATTCTGATAATAAAGTCGAAATGTCGAGAATAAAGTTGAAATGTTGAGAATAAAGTCTACATGATGGGATAATCGTTCCCTGTTTCCAGCTTCTTTCAGTGTGAGGATCATACAGGGCTGGGCGATATGGCCAAAAATCGTTATCACGAAATTAATTATAATTCGATATCGATAATTATCACAATAATTGTCAAATCATTATTTTTTTCATTTATTTAAAGGCAGATTTTTGCTCCTGAGTGAAAGTTGAAGAACCAGACGGTTAATTGTGGTTTTAAACTTTTCTTTCTGGTCAGAACAAACACTTGATGCCAAACATCACTTAACAAATCTGAGGTAGAGCATTCAGAGCTATGATAAAATCAAATTTCAAGGTACAAGGTAGATTTATTTGTCACAATACAACAGACAGCAGAGTGAAATTGAGTTCCCTTCTGCAACGTAGCAGACAATATACATTAATATAAAAGCAATTGCAAAAATGGTTAACAGAAATAAACTATATTCAATGGAGCAGGATGAATTTGAGTTTAAAAGTCTGATAGATATTTCAACAAACATGCACAAGTAAAATTAAGTAAAATCTTTTTTCAGTCCCTTTTCCTTACCCAAAGAAAAATCAAACATTTATTAAACATTTATTGAACGTTTGTTATATAGTGTTAAAAACAATATATCAGGATAATTAGCATTTTGTTTCATTGCCCAGCCCTAGAGGATTAGCTGCGTTTCTCTGTATTATGTAATTATAAACTGAATACCTTTGGATTTTGAGCTGTTGGCTGGACAATACAAGACATGTGAAGGTGTCACCTTGGGCTCTGGGAAATTTTGATCGACATCTTGCACTTTTATCTGTAATTTTATCAACCAAAATAATCGTTATTTGCAGCACCTTGTATATAAATCAGCACAATTAAAGACCAAATCTACATTACAAAAAGCAACAGATCATTCAGAAATGTACATATCTATTGTCACTGTGGGTCTGAGATCTGACATGTTGGGTTAATATTAAACATGTATGCATGCAACATTTAGTACACAAGAAAGGATCCATAACATTTCGGGACATTTCTGACCACTGACTGGCAGGTGAGGTAACGTTGGTTATTGTTTTAGAGAATTGTTATGATCCCCTCCAGTATTCCCTGTGTGAAAACGTGACTGTGACATAGATTTTGTCAGCATATCAAACATGCATGTCTTTGTTTGGATGGATATTGGTGCACCTGATGAAGCAGATGTCTGGGAGTCGTAGCGGATATGCAAAGCCTAAACAGAAAGGACAAAATTCAACCCTGGACCTTCTTGCTGTGAGGTTTTTCTCCATAAACTATATTCAATGTACAGCATTTGTTCTGTGCTGCATTAGATAGCAAGAACCTTCCCCAGTCATCAAATGTCCTTCTGTATTTCTATAATGTTATACATATTTACAACTATAATATATGTTCAGTGTACAAAAAGTGGCTTTATTGAAAGTGTGTTGATTCTGATTCTGTATTTCTGACAGAATTAGCTTGGCTAACTACTCCTTACCTGAGCTGCCTCACTTTACAGCATTTTGTTCCCCCGGATCATGAGAGCATTTTTAGAAATACCTGCAGTAGGCAAACTTGTGACAAGAGCCGCCATATCATTTATTTTTCTGCAGTGCCTTCTTGCATTGGTGAATCTGCACATTGTGGCAGCTGTCAGGCAGTGACACACTGGCAACACAACTGAAAGTGCCGCAGCAACATGTCACAAGTGCTTAGCACAGTCTACCTGTTCACAAAGTGTGGCAGATAACCTGACATGCGTGGCACCCACCGCCAGCTGTGGTGTCATTTTTAGGGTCGCTGTCATTTGAGTGAGTTAAAGACAAGTTGGCGTTAGTGGAAAGAAGAAGGCCTGGAAGCTGAACAAGTTCACTATTGTTTATTTTGTTTTATGAGTGCACGTGAAATTCTTATTTACTGAATGCTAAACTGTCTCTGGAGCATCCTTTCCCCTGGATCCAGGCTCATGTTAATTTATTTAAAAGATATTGTTTCAGGTAATAATTCCGATACATTGCTATGAAATGACAGTTGAACTAGGAGAAAAATAAGATCATGTTTTTGGGGGTCCATACTTTCAATTCAATTCATAACAAAAGTGCAATGAGATGCACCGTACTCTCTGTAATATTACTAACAGAGACTTTGCATGTAATTTGTAATATGACTTGAGACTTCAATAATTTAGTTTCCACAGATGTGCAAATGTATACTTTTTCCACGAGATTATGAACACTCAAAACTGACATATTCAGCAGTTGCATGATGCTTTTGACTGAACTCCCTATGAGCTTCATATTTCATGCTAAAAAAGGTTTGCGCATCTGGCTTTATCCGGTTTTATCACCAGTTTACTGTAATCTTGTGGTTTAAGTTAAAGATACAATTTGAGAACTATCTGCATAAGAATGAAAGTGCTGACAGTGTTTCCCATTTATAACTTTTATATACTGATGTTACACAGTTGAAGGAGTGAAGGTTATACCCTAAAAGACTTAGGCTACTCAGGGCGAGACACCAGTCTAAAATCATGATTTTGTTTCAATCTGTCAGTTTTCAGGCTTCAAGTTATTTTGCAACTGTTATTCACACACTTTAATAAAAATGAACAACGCCATCTTGAATAATATATATTAACGTTATTATTTGTCTATTTTGTACCAAGTTTGATAACTGCAGATTGCTTACATTTCATCTTCGTTAGCATTTTCCAAGTTAAGGTTTGACCAGTCTTTTAAAGTTCTCCATATTGAATCATATATCGTTTGAAAGCTTGTTTTCAAGAGCACAATGTCAGCTAGTCCATATGTCATATATAGATAAGAGATGTGTTCATGTGGCAAACAGTTAATCTGTCATTTAAAGTAATTTTCCTCACCCTCCAAGGCAGTAACATCACCATAATTCTACACAGTTTTTTAGGTTTTAGATCAAGACATTTACATATATATTGTGAATAAATCCATGAAAAAACATTATTTTGATAACCCATTCTGTAAATGTCTGGCCATTTGGTAAATTATCACAATAAAACAAAAAAAAAATCCATCTGACTCTTATCAATGTGCTGGAAAATAGATTTGTGTTATATGCAAATCAGTGCATATTAGGAATACCTCATTTGCATATTAAAAATAAAAAATAAATAAAAAAGCTTCTATTTATGTTTACTTTGAGCTTGTAAAGTTTTATTGTGATATGAGTGAAGTTGGGAAAAATACTTATTTGAGTCTGACCTTAATGGGCCGTTCAGACAGACTGCGACGACCGCACTGCAGAGCTGTGAAACCCATTAGGGCCCATGTCCACAAAAGCGTTTTTTTTCTGACGCCAGCTCTTTTTTCAGTTCATTGCAATGGGAGCGCCGCGTTTTAACTAGCTGGTAAAAACGCCAGGAGCGTGACGAGGCGCTGAGCGCTGAGCTTTTTTTCCCAGTCGCCCAGAGTTGAAAAATGTTCAACCTTGGGAAAAACGCTGCGCTCCTCACTGTCACTTTTTACCCAGCCGTCCAATCACAGTGCAGGAGGGGCGGGACAAACACCGCACCGAGCACATCCGATCTTTCCTCGCCGACAAAATATCATGAACCCACGCACGGACAGTCTGTGCTCTCATGTTTCAGCCTTCAGACTTTGTGGTGACATTTTTAAATTCACTCAAATTAAGTTGGCTAACTTACTTGCAGCACATTGTCTCCAAGGAAATTATGTGTCATAGCAACCACAGCGTCTTGAAAAACACTGCGCCTCCAAAACGCACCCTAGCGCACCCTAGCGCTCCCAGCTAGGCGTTTTCAGAACAGCAGGTGGCGTTTTCAGCTGGTAAAAAACGCTTTGGTGGGGCCATATTTTCAATGGCTTGCATCACCGCGCACTGCTCTGCGACCTCATGCACACTGCGGTCAAAGTTCAAAATTGTTGAACTTTTGCGCTGAATCCAGCGGCCAGCACAGCGCAAATAGCTTCCTATCTGAAAGGGCCATAAGTCAGAATAAATAGATCATTTAATAACTGTTTTTGTTATTTGGTACCAAATCGTTTCTAAAGAAAAGTAAAAATATACCACTTTAGAATATTTAGTTTTTGTTTATTTAATTTAAGTTTAGCCTAAGCAAGAATTTCTCCTGGTTATCGCCTCCTCTACTTTGATTCTGATATGATTGTTGTGTTATGTGGCTCTGGGAAGGTTCTCAGTTTCGCTCTGCCGCTTGTGCCGCTCTACCGCTTGTGCCGCTCTACCGCTTGTGCCGCTGCAATCATAAAACAAGTTGTTACTGAGCATGCGCGCGAAAGCGTTAGGACGCCTTCATTTATGTCACGCTGTTTGCCGGAGGGACCCAGCGTGGGTTTGTTCAAACGGGGCGCGGCGGCAGCGATGAACGGCCGCTTAGGGTGAACAAATCCACGCACACTCTTGTTTTGTCGCACGTTTGGTGACGTCCAATAATCGACTCGCTCTGAAGTCTCCGGGGCCGAGGCCTAGAGAGGGAGTTATTTTTTTTTTTGCTAACGCTCACTCTTAACATTTTTTGTTTCGATGCCCAGATATCGGCGCCCGTTTTGACCGACTGCGAACCGATGAAGCACTTTATCCTCTGATCGAAGCGGAAACGGCCCGAAACGTTAGCCAGCTAACTGACAGCTAACTGCTAACTGCCAACTGCCAGCGAGGAAGTGAGGAACGAAAAAATGACATCTCGGAGGTAAGAGAGGGTTTAAGGGGGGCGGCCGTCTGGAAAGCAATGTCCGCTGATTATGTTCGCTGAGCTCGCTAACTTTAACTAAAGTCAGCTGTTTTTGAATGCTGGCATGTCCGTAAACAAGCTCCGAGTGTGCCGACGTTTGTGGAAAAAAGGTGCTGGCAGGGGAACAGCTAGCCAAGGAGCGCTTCATTTAGCATACACCGGCAACTTAACGTTAAAGCCTCACCAGGAGATGTTAAGTTAACACCGTTAACTTGTCACCGTGTGATTGCAGGTGACATGTCGTATATAACATATTAGAAACTAAAAGTAGTAGACTTACACTGTGGACAGAGTGACAACAGTATGTAAACAAAGCACAAACAGATCATTTAAGTAAACATTAATTAAATAAGTTACCACGAAACCTCCCTCAATATCCTGAAGACGTGGAGAGAGGTCAGACAACATGCAGTGTAAGGACAGTAATGAACAAAAACAGGGCTGGCTCAGTCTCCTGGAGGATGAAGATCTGGATCGTGTCTAAATGAAGCACAGAGACATGAACCAAGGCAGGTTTATTTGTAGAGCGCATTTCAACAACAAGGCAATTCAAAGTGCTTTACAATAAGAAGAATTAAATATCGTAGGAGGTTTGATTGGTGTGAGAGTTGGGAAATCACAAAAAGGCAAAACAAAGGAAGGTGAAAAGCCTGATTGTTGGTAACTCGTTATAATTATGGTTAAACTAATAGGTTTACTTGGTAAATTAACCTCTTTTTATTTTCTGTAAAACTCTTTAAATATAGTTCCCTATGTTGCTTTTTATGTTTTATGTACAGCACTTTGAATTGCCTTGTTGCCTAAATATGCAAATAAACTTGCCTTACATAAAACATAAAAGCAACATAGAGGCATATAAAAAAAAGACATTTAAATACAATTTTTAAAAAGAGTCTTTTGATTTGAAAAGAGTTTTTTCATTTCTCTCACACCAGTCAAACCTTGTACGATATTTATTTATTCTCAGAATAAATCCAGATTAGGTAAAAACAGTCAAACAGCGTAGAAAAACTTCATTCTACCTGGCTCTGTTAAGACAATCAAAACACCGACCCAGACAACGGAGAACTGTACTAGAGGTTCTACTTGGCCCTGTTAAAACTTGGTCTGACTACTTTTGAGACAGTAGGCCGCCAAGGCTGCAGGGTTTGCTGAATGAACGTAGCCTAATGCTGTTGTGTTAAGAATAACTTTATTTCAGCTGCAACCGCAGTGGAACAAGTCAGGATGAAATCTAAAAATATTTTATCAAGTGGTATGTATTAATATCCAACTTCTCATCATTAACACTGGGTAAAGAAGTGGTGTGTAGCTCACGTATAGAGGTTAACCTCAAGTTAACCACGAACAAAACCTGCTCAGAGCAGTTTATAAATGCAGCATAGATTGCCATGGCAACAGGCCTCGGGTAACACCCATCCACCTTTTTGTAGTATGAGTTATTCAGCCACTCATCCTCTTTATTATACAATATTTATTTCCTCAAACTGACAGACAGTCCTGGGAGAAAAGAGCGGGAGAGAAAAAGATGAGCTGGTGATCCCGCACAAAGGAGCCCTTTATATTGAGAAAAAGTGAGAAAAGCTTGAGGAGGAGTTAGCACATGTGAAATGTTTTATGCTTGTAATAATCTTTATGTTCAGGTCTGTGTGTGTTCTGTTACCTGGCTGCAAGACAACGTTCCCCTTGGGAACAAAGAAAGGTGTAGTAGTGTGCAACTGCCATGCATATTGTTTTTTGTTGGTGTTGCTTTTTCAGAATTCTTTAAAATAAAGTAGCATAAAGTAAATGCTCCAAAGAAGACTTAAAGGAAAGAAAATGCACTATAAAGTCAGTTGGGAGAGATTTTGGACCCAGCCTTTCACTCCACACTGAGGCTGATCACCGCTTTACTCCTCTTTCAGGTGGTTTCACCCCAACATCACAGGTGTGGAGGCCGAAAACCTCCTGCTGACTCGAGGAGTTGATGGGAGCTTTTTAGCGCGACCCAGCAAAAGTAATCCAGGAGACTTCACCCTCTCAGTACGGTAAGTGTGAGTTCATGAGATGATACAACACAGAACACACGACAACAATTTCAATCCTCCTAAATAAAGTTTCTGGTGCTGAATGAAATGAGCACCACTTTAGCGGCAACTTTGAGTGTTGGCTTCATGTTTTTACATCGGCCTCCCCTATTTTTAAAGTATTCTTGTTGCTTCCACTGTTAATCTGTGTACATGTATGAAAGGCTTTGAAAACACGACTCTAAATGAATGATGATGTTGCTCTGTGTCTGCTGCATGTGTGACTTGGCAAATGTTTGCTTACACATTAGACATAACAATTTTATAAGCTGATATGATGTCCCAGTGTTGAGTTTTCAGCTGGCTCTAAAGCTGGCTCATAAATGAAACCAGCATTATCCAAAGGAGGAAGACCAACCTTTTAATAATAATAAAAAAAAAATGTTTGTGGTTTCTTCTCGGGGCCTGTCGAGTCATACATTTTTAAGATGAAGTATCATTAGCTCAGTTTAGCTGATGTAGTCAATGTTATATTTGTAACAGTCTCATTCTTTAGTGGTACAATCTCTCATTTCAGCATATTTAATTCCGATGGAAACAAAATAAGTCATACTCCTCTTGTTGAAACAGACATTTCCACAGGGAGACCCGTCCCTGCTGCTTCACATGTCTCTCTTTGACTTAACCATAAGTCATTCAGAGTTACATGCAACTGAGCTTCAAGTTCTCCTTTTCTATTTCCGAGATAATGGTGGGTGGTCACCTACAGTGACTCAACGCAGTCTATGGCGCCTATCTTGTTTGTGTCACAAAAATGTGGTGTTGTCTTTTGAGATCTGCATTTGAAAAGGTTGAATCTCAGCACCATCGCTCTGCCTTTCAGAATATTTTCACAGCTTTCTTTTTTTTTTTTTGTCTCTCACTTCTTACAAATTAAAGTGGTGCATGTGACTGTGTTGAACTATTTATCACTTTGCTCATTTTAATCACAATACATACACACTCAGAAGGGCTGGAGTATACAGCACTAATTGAGATGATACTTGACATAGTGGTTTAGTTTTTACTAACAGGAGTCTGTTTGTGTCCTTCATGGTGATGTTCTCGCCCCTGATGGCAACATTTCTCTAAATTATTGTGCTTTTTGTTCTGCAGGCGAAATGGAGCCGTCACCCATATTAAGATCCAAAACACAGGAGACTACTATGATCTTTATGGTGGGGAGAAGTTTGCCACTCTGGCAGAGCTGGTGCAGTATTACATGGAGCACCATGGGCAACTGAAAGAAAAAAACGGAGATGTTATTGAGCTCAAGTATCCACTTAACTGTGCGGACCCCACCTCAGAGAGGTGAGTGATGACGGTGGATGTTATATTTTCTGAACACTTTACATTATTGTGGATTTTGCAGCTTTGTAACAAAGACAGAAGCTTTTATCAGCCAAATTAAATAACCAGATTTAAATTCCTTTTTTTATTGTTTCAGCCCTACTTCGTAAAGATTTCTGTTGCTTTGTTTAATTGTCATACTACAGTAAAAGGTTTTGTGCTGCAGCTGATTATTAAGATGTATTTGAGGGTATTGTAGTATGAAAGCAAGTAAACAAAAGCGTTTTTAATATCACCACAAATGGCTGTGTGTTACTGGAAATGGGTCTTATTAATTGCATTAACGTTCATTTACAGACACACTTCTTCTAAGAGCAGCAAAGAGGTTGATGCAACTCACAGCTAAACATTCTTGTTGCAACATTTTGCCATTAAAACCAGCTGCATACAAAGTACAGATGGGTAATTCTCTGAGGCAGGGGGTTTCTGTCAGAGAGTCTGAGACTGTGGACGTCCCCTCAGACAAAGCCTCCCCCTTAGTTTACTTGTTTAGTTTCGCTAATAGATAGCCTAACATTGCTGTTTGACATAACCTTAGACTAACTAATAAATGCCGTATGTGATTGGTGCAGACTCTGGGAAAACAGTAAAATTCCTCAAAACTCATTTTTTAGCTAATGTTATATTTTTTTCACATCCATTCAATGAGTCTTCCCTGAAACTGTTTGGAGGCCTGCCTCACACTTAAACCTCTGCTCTGAGGTGAGAGACTTGATATGCAGAACTGAAGTCAAAATTTATATTTAACCAAAAGAAACATATAAGACATTGGACGTGGCTCTTTTCTCCAGAGTATCACAAAGCTATTAGCGACTCAGTCTGTCACTCAGGGCTCACGTTCACTGTGTCGAACAAATCACCGAACATGCACCGTTGCACCACACATTGGAAACTAGATTAAAATCCGGGATTGTCAAACTATTTGAAATCTAATGATTACTGATGCAACAGTTATATTTATGCACAATGATGCTATCCCGTCCCTGATATTGTGTCACAGCTTGGTCTCAGGCAAGCAACACAACAATGCAACCACTCCATATACTTACATATAACAGCAACATTATAAACTGTATATGTGTGGCATGGCACGCAGTAACGCTAAATGTAAGCCTATGTATATATCAATCTAGAGAATATCATAGATATAGATAGATAGCAGACCAATGTAGTTGAGTCACTGCGGTTAAATGTTAGCAACCGGAATCAGCTGTATATTTGCTGTCTTGAACAAACACCTTGTTCGTCCTGCAAACAAATGTCTTGAATCACTCACTCAGTGTATCGCTCGCGACTGACTGTGACGACTGACTGTGATAACGTATAACGTTCACGAATGACTACACTACAACAAAACCTTTTACAATAAACAAAAACATAAGCATCGGGTTATGTAATGTTTCTGACCCTTGATTAATCCCACTGATTAACTTCATGTAAACAAAGGGAGAAATGCCATTAAAGTAATAAGGCACAAGTTTATCCCAGTCACGATTGTACACAGGTGTTACATGAAGTGGATTCTTTAGCGAGTCAAATCCAGTCCTTACATACAGTATTTTTACTTTTACATTTTTCTCAGATGGTTCCACGGACACTTGTCGGGCAGGGAGGCGGAGAAGCTGCTGACGGAGAAAGGGAAAAACGGCAGCTTCCTGGTGAGAGAGAGCCAGAGCCACCCGGGGGATTTTGTCCTGTCAGTCCGTACAGGGGACGACAAGACGGACAGCAGTGACACCAAACCCAAAGTCACTCACGTCATGATCCGCTGCCAGGTAAACACACTCTGCGTTTCCCTGCCTTCATACATTCTCTCTGTTACAGCAGGAGATTCAGAAATGGAGACAAGTTTAATAAATTAAAACACTTTCTGTGATGGTGTGATACTGACTGATACAGATTTTATGAGCTGCTGTATCCCTACAAGGATCCAGATGTTTTTATGGCGTTTCTCGGGATTAGGATGACATGTTGCTTCTTTAGTTTGCAACTGGACAGCCAGTGATTTATTTATTTATTTTTAATGTACATATTCATTGTCTTTACATGCAACCAAGGAGCCGTGGTACAGTCATCTTCCTGCACCAAAGGGATTTCTTTGTTGTGATGAAAAGCTTTTTATTAAATAGAAACAGAATAGAAAATGACCTCGCACATCTATAACGTGAGACAGGTGCGTCGAAGGGGGAAGAAGAGGTTAAAAGTTGCAGAGAAACTCCTGGACACTGTCTAACTTGCAAAAATACATTTATAAGTTGGCAACGTTTCGGTACTAGACCTTCATTAGGCAAATAATTTGTAGCCTATTTTTTGTCTAGACTAGTACCGAAAGAGTGTGCAGAAGTTTCTTTGCAAATTATTAAATAGAACGAAATATGTAACGACACTAAAAGAAGGGCAACAGACAATAAAGATATAAAGATGTGTAAGGAGGCCTCTGAGAAGAGTTGTGCAAAAGCAAAAATAAAGCAGAGTAAGTTTAGTCCTTGACACCAGTCCATGTTTTTAGTTCCTCCGCGATATGAGGCTAAAAATGCTCCGCTGTAAGGAATGTCAGGCCTCAACTTCAGCAGGATGTGGTTGTTCCGTACTTCCCAGATTTACTATGTTCAGTCGATAATTCATCCTGAGAGACTGTGTGTAAAGTGTAATCTAAGATATTAAAGAGTGTTTTCTGGCTGAGCATACACATGCGGGAGGATGAGAGGAGAGATCGTCAAACAAAGGGATGTGTCCTTTCTTAAAAAAAAAAAACTGAGCTGGAGTTTCACAGCTTGTTGTTTGTTCTAGGTTCTTCTTTATGTTTCCACTGTGTTTTTACAAACTGGGACGCCTAGACAAACGTTATTTCCATGCAATGTTTGGTAGACGAGTGCAGTCGTGGGGCAGACAACAATGGATAAGTGCGGCTAATATTGATTTTTCTGTCATGTTTACACATAATGACTTTTAAACGTCAGCATCATTAAAGTAATGACACTCAGTCGCAGTGGGAGATCGACAGTCTGGCACCAGACCAGCTCCCACCCTCCTGATCCGACTCTCCAGAGCCGGCTGCAGGTGGCTGCCCTGAAGGACGCATTAGCGGCGGCTTGTCCCGCTCTGTCTCTGTTCTGACCTGTCAAACCAGCCCTTTGTTTGATTCTCTCCTCAGTCAGACTGGGAGGAACGGACAGCGTGATGCAGCGCCATCATTTCTGAGTATATTTTGTTGTTTTTCTCGAGAGAAAATAAAATATAAAAACGAAGTGGCGTTTCATCACACTGCTCCGCTAGTTAGTAGGAAAATAGCTTAATACTGGAAATGCTACCCAAGATTGTGGAAAATAGATAGGCTACTCCATCACTGCTGGGAAATGTAATTTAACTAGAAGTACTACAGTGCAAACGATCCAAAGGACAAGACTTCCATTTAGAAATGTCTGTTTAGGAAGATTTAGTGCTGCTTACATTTTGTAAGTTAAGGAAAATCTTTGTTTTCCCCAAGAGGCAATTTGTCAGCGCACTAAACAACACATACACCATTCACACACAAAATAATTTGAAATTAACAACAACTTCAACATCCTGGCCATAAATAGGTGTTACTACTACACTGGGGACATGTTATATGCCATTTCAAAAACGTTTATTTGTACAATAAGAAAATATGCAAAGCGATTTAAAAATAGAGGAAACAAATGTGCATTGTCCAAAAAGTAACAGGCTGCTGACTACTGCATTATATTCTGTTATATTTTTCAATTTATGAATTGTCACCTGCCAGCTGAATTTTTTGTTTCTTTTCTGAGAAATAGACCACCCTTAATTGGAATAGAAAATGTCTCCAGAATGCAGGAAATTAAGTGTTAGTTCATATATTTCAGCATTTCATATTTCTTCAATAGTCTTTAAAATCTTCACCTCTTGTTTTTGAGCATCGTCAGGGCTGATCTGAGCCCTTATGTCCCCACCACTTTTTAAATAACAGCAAGAAGAATAGGGGCAGGTTTCTTCCTAAAGTCAATAATTATTTAAGCTTCCAGGAACTCGTCCCTGAAGTGGAGAAGCATGGAAACAAAAGTTGAACCTCTGACAGCGGCTGCACTTTTACGGGTCAATAAGTTCCCGTACTGGAAGAGGCCTGACACCGATCAACATTTAACTTAATTTTATTAGTAAGACATTCGTGCTGTAAGGAAAAGCTTTGCACTCTAAGTACAGTCTGTCCTCTTACTGTGACCTCAGCTCTCAAACACGCACACAAAAAAACTATGGCAGTAGCTTCTGTGTAAAGGTTGTGGAAGGGGAGAAATCAAATTACTGATCCATTGCAAGAAAACATGGATTTACAGTAACAGTCACAGAGCATGTAAAGATGTCTTCAGTAATATCTCTGAGTCCTGGCTTCTTGTTCCGATTGTCTTATAATGGTGAGACTTTGTGTGTTGCACTTGTCGCTCATGTGGCTGTGGCTTCTTCTTTAGCCTGACCTGAAGTACGACGTGGGTGGAGGGGAGAAGTTTGACTCCCTCACCGACTTGGTGGAGCACTACAAGAAGAACCCCATGGTGGAAACGCTGGGCACTGTGCTTCAGCTCAAACAGGTACCTCCCATGTTAAATTTTACCGTTAGCTAAATCATCATGTTCCTGTAATTTCTGTACTGACTCCTGTTCTCCTCCCCAGCCCTTGAACACTACTCGTATTAACGCCGCAGAGATTGAAAGTCGAGTTCGGGAGCTAAGCAAACTAGCAGAGGCCACAGACAAGGTCAAACAGGGCTTCTGGGAAGAATTTGAGGTGAGTGACGTATTGTTCAACTCTGCAGCTCGCCTGTGTGTTCTGTGTGAATTCTTTACCATACTCGGATTTAACTCTCCTCTCTTTCTTTCCCTCCAGACCTTGCAGCAACAAGAGTGCAAGCTGCTCTACAGTCGCAAAGAGGGCCAGAGAGCAGAGAACAAAAACAAGAACAGATACAAGAACATTCTGCCTTGTGAGAAAACCCCTGACAAGACTTTCACTATAACAACCTTTCAGTTTAACAGGCTTCACCTGAGGGGATCTTGAAAACCTAACTGTACTGTTTTTGTTTCTGTTTCCAGTCGACCACACTCGTGTGGTGCTGAATGACAGGGACCCGAATGAGCCAGGCTCTGACTACATCAACGCCAATATCATCATGGTAGTATCTGCTGTCATGGTAAACTCACTTCATCCTCAGGGACACACACACACACACACACACACACACACACATATCACTGGTGTGAATGCTGGAATATTTTTCTACGCATGAAACTCTTTATTATTATTCTGCTGCGTTTCTTTTCAGCCTTTCCACATTTTTCAAACATTGAAACTTAATTCACACATCAGAATATTCAGCTCAATTAGGACATCATTGCTGTTGGTTTTTCTCATCCATAACTTTCAAACTTTCCAAAATATTCCACATTTTCCAGGACATTTTACATTAAATTTGATGGGCTGAATGTTAAAAATTAAACTCTTAACGACTCATTCATACTTTCAGCAAAAACTCCACTCAAATATCTAAATATTCGACATTCTCAAATCTTAAACCTTTCAAAATATTCAGATTTGTTGAATTAAAGTTATAATAGGAGTCAATGAGAAAAACCTTCAAACTTGCTCATTCATACATTCATGTAGAAACTCCATTCAAGCTTTAAAATTTTTACAACCACTGGGACTGTTATTACAATTCAATTGTTTCATAGCTTTTAGACTTTTTACACAATCACAGTAAAAAATTAATGCAATTTTCAGACCCTGAGATTTGTGTGTTTTGGACATAAGAGCGGGTGACATCATAGCTAGAGTGCAGAGGAGCTGTAAAATCTTCTCTTAAAGTTGCCCACAGTTTCCCCTCCACATACATCATTTATACATCAAAACAGAGGAAAATGTCAGACATATAACTATGGAATCAAACAAACTCACAGTTGACACAGTCATCTTCAAACTGAGTGTCCAGAAACGGGACATGTCTTTTGGAGTCCGGCCGATTAAATGGCGTGCTGATATTATCCGCAGATATGAGATAATTGCAGCTAAATTGGTATCTGTGTCCATAACAGCCAATAAATGACAATTTAAAAAAAAGGAAACAGAGAGCTGGATAATCGTATTATGAGTGTTGTTGTTGCAGAGTTTGTCCACCAGAGGGCGCTCTGCAACTCCCCTGTTGGCATCAGCTCACATTTTTAAAACGATAAAAAAGTTTATTTTTAAACTGTGTCATGTTATTTTGGTGAGTTCTCATTACTACACAACAATTTTTAGGGAACATTTTTGTGTTTTTAAAAAAGGAGGGGGGAAACCAGAATATCAGCCGACATATTGGATTTTAAAATCCTCAAATATCAAAAGTGGTTTCGGTCTTAAAAATTCAACATCAGCCGGGCTCTAATTTCTGACCTGCTCTAATTCACACAAATCCCCCACACTTTTTAAAGCATTTTTCAAGTCTTATCTCATGTATACTCTCGGCTAAACACTCCATTGAAAATTTTACAATTTTCCGTATTGTCCATACACAATGAGTTTAATTCCCATTCATATTTGTAAGACCAATTTCCACTTTTCAAACCCTTCATACTCCTGCTGCTGCTGCTTCATATAAAGTTAAGCCACTAATGTAGTTTAGCTCCCACCCATTAGTGAAAAAGTCCAGTTTAGCTCGTAGCCATTATTCATAATCCTTCCTCTCTATCCATTAGTCAAGTAATGCAGTTCGGCTTCTAGCTTACACTATATATTGCATCCTTCTGCTCATTCCAGCTTTCCAAACAATTCATACTCCTTCCCCCACTTTTTCATGTGTTTTCAGCTCTTATATAGAAATTCATACTTTCAGTGAGAAACTCAATTTAGACATTACAATGTACCACATATTGGTATTGTTCAATTTGTAGTTTAGCGTCCGCATTTCAACATCCAGAATTCACACCGCAATATGTTCAGAATTTGCCTTCTATAGTTCTTCCTGTGCTTGATGATATGTATGTGGAGAAGATTCTGTTCTGCTCAGTCAATTTGTGCTCTTGTTTTCTGTATTTCTGTTCATTTGGAGAATTTAGCTAACTGTTGTCTCGATCTGTGTGTGTGTGTGTGTGTGTGTGTGTGCAGCCGGAGCTGGACTCTAAGTGTAACAGCACCAAAGTGAAGAAGAGCTACATCGCCACTCAGGGCTGTCTGCAGAACACCATCAGTGACTTCTGGAGGATGGTGTTTCAGGAGAACTCTCGAGTCATTGTCATGACCACCAAAGAGGTGGAGCGAGGAAAGGTGAGCAAAACGATGACATACTGAACTGTGACTTAATGTCAGTCCAGCATAAAACCATGAATTCTGTTTAAAACCATTTGTTTTGTAGTGTTCTGTAAGCATAGTGTGGGATCACATCAGCACCTTTTACATTTTCATTATCAATGAATCTGTTGATTAGTTTCTTGATTTTCTTTATTCTTGAATTGTTAGGTCTATAAAATGGCCTGTTTTGTCAGACCAACAGTATAAAAACCAAAGATGATCCGTTTACAATCACAGAAGACTAAGAAAACCAGCAAATTATAATTACATTTGAGAAGCTGGAACCAGAGACGTCTTATCCCTGAGAACTTTTTGTTTTTCTTCGGTTTTTCATTTTTATGGTTTGTAATGGTGACCAATACAGCTTGCCTAGGTAAACTGGAAACAGTAATCCAATTTGTGTATCATAGCGTGTTTAGTAGTTGCTAATTTGTCCCTAGAAGGGCTTTTAAAGAAATAAAACGGGGAGGGAAAAAGAAAATGAGAAGAAAGTAATAAGTAACAATAAGTTACAGTAGAGCTGAGTGAGATGGACTTTCTGTGATTGAGTTAAAGTTTCAGCTCTACTCATTCAAACATGACAAAGTGAGTGTTACTGTGTCTCAACAGAGTAAGTGTGTGAAGTACTGGCCGGACATGTCGGCTCTAAAGGAGTACGGTGCGATGCGCGTTCGCAATGTCAGAGAGACGGCTGCACACGACTACATCTTAAGAGAACTCAAACTGTCCAAGGTTGGACAGGTAAGTTTTAATGCATACTTATTAACCTGTAAATTAAAAACTGCTAAATCCAGTTCTTTAGACAGGAGCAAACAACATGTCATGTTGTTCGCCAGCTGCACTAAACCAATGCATGTGGTCTGTCCAAGATTATTGCTGCATGTGCTCCTCAACATGTTTTTTTTAGTAAATGTGTTTGATTTGTTTTTAGATGTGGAATTTAAAAGTGATTATGAGTTTAAGCTGTCAGTTGTTTTTAAACCTTGTTTTAATTTCTTTTATCTCTAACTGTTCATCATCCAAAAGCTATTTTTATTACTGTATCAAACTGATTAAACTGGCCGATACCTGCACTCATTATCATCCTAAATGACAGCAGATTTAATCTAAAACCATTACTGACTACCGTTAAATATATATTGTTATACTTTTAGAAAATGATGCTGCTGAATGACGAAACCTCTGACAAACTCTACCCCGTTCTCCTTTAAACACTGGTCAGATTCTGAAATTTACAGTAGAACCCCATGTATGTTTCTGTTTCCTTCATTAAAAGGAAAAAATAAAACTTCATCTAAAACAACACGGTACTGGCTGAGATAACATGTATATAGGATTGTACTCTGCAGGAATAATAGGATTATACGTGACTTTTTTTTGTTTTGATACCAGCATTGTATATCGGTCACCCATGCACATCTGCATCAGCCATTGTAAAAGGATTGGTCATCCAAGCTTTATTTTTTTTCCCTGCCAGTTTCGACAAGTCCTGCCCTACTGTGCTATGTAGAAATACTCACATTTACAGTGAATGTATCTGACTAACAAGTACTGTGTGTATCAAATCCTTCCTCTGAGCCATAGAGCTCCATTGTTGTCCAAAAACTATTAAAACCATCAGTGAGGCTCACTGCTGCACTGGGTGACATGTTCCTTAATCACCATGAACACAGACACTTTAGTTCATTCTGACTAAGTCCCACAGAGTCCTGCCGCCCGAAATACTCACTACAGCACCACATGTGGATCCATCCGCCGCTGAAAATAGTCCCTAATAAACACACATTTATTCCTGTATGAGTGATGTTTGTTTAAAAACTACAGAAATTATGATGTGACCTGACAGAGGAACTACTGAGCCACGCTGGGGAGGTTGGAAAGCACAGAGAGACGAACTAACACATTGTTGGTTTTGGTTGTTTGGATTTGTTGATGACAATAACAAAAGTATAGAATATGGCCACCCGTATCGTCGCCATATTGAAGCTCTCTGATGATACAGCGTATGTTGAAAGATGTTCTTGACTTGCATGATTTCAGGGCAACACAGAACGTACAGTTTGGCAGTACCACTTCAGGGCCTGGCCGGATCACGGAGTCCCGACTGACCCTGGCGGTGTACTCGACTTCTTAGAGGAGGTCAATCTGAAACAGGAGAGCATATTGGACGCTGGGCCTATAGCAGTACACTGCAGGTACACACACACACACACTCTCACACGCGCTGACACACACGCACACACACACACACACACACACACACACACACACACACACACACACACTGTAATCAAACACTTAAATAAACGAACCATAAATCCTCTCTAACAGACAACATAAACTTTCTCTTTTGTTCTTCAGTGCAGGGATCGGGCGGACAGGAACGTTTATAGTGATTGATATCCTGATAGATGTGATCAGAGAGAAAGGTGAGTCTGCATGGTGCTCACACGTGTCATTTTAAAGATCTTGTATTGAGATAAAAACCAGATTAAAATTTTAACGACACTTTAATTTACACTTAGCCACATGTATGCATCTCTGTGGGCCAGATCACAAATCTAAACTATCTGTTTTTCCTGGGCTCTACTCCAATTTAGAGAGTGGTGGTAATGCACCCGAAGCTCTGCCTAAGACACCAGAAGAAGAATATCTTGGGCAGTTTAGTTTCAACAATAGTTTAGCAGCTAGCTAACAACATCTATAAACGTACACAAATGAGACAAATGTTTATCATATTCACACACTCTCTCTCAGGCCGCTGTATTTTAGACATGTATAATGTTGGTTTTCATAACTTTTTATTATTTGCCCTATGGTATAGCTATCCGATCTCTTCAAGACCCATGCAGTGAGTTAGTCTCACACACATGTATTTGAATATCTAGTATCTGGCTGGTTTACTTCAAAGGCTATGCTACCAATGCGAAGGGTGTTTAAGTGTGAAATATTGTTTTCACGCTGCAGGGGTGGACTGCGACATCGACGTTCCAAAGACCATCCAGATGGTTCGTTCTCAGCGCTCTGGGATGGTGCAGACTGAGGCGCAGTACAGATTCATCTATATGGCTGTACAGCACTACATAGAAACATTGCAGAGACGCATAGAGGAGGAACAGGTGTGCAGCAGATAACGCCACACTTTTTCATTGTCGCTTTTTTTTTATGCTCCCATCTCTTAACCTTTCCTGTGTTTTCTCCTCTGCAGAAAAGCAAGATTAAAGGGCGCGAGTACACCAACATCAAGTACTCTTTGTCTGACCTGAGTGGAGGAGAGCAGAGCCCGTTGCCTCCTTGCACTCCTATTCCAACCCCCACCTGCACAGAGTAAGTAATGCTGTTAGTGAAGTGCTACTGCAGGAGTCTGGTCACCTGTTTACATTTAAATTACTTTTTTGCATCCTTGTTAAGAAAGCAGTCAGTAGTTCCTCATGAAAGTGTTTGTTGGCAGGATGAGAGACGACAGCTCCAGAGTGTATGAGAACGTGGGCCTGATGCAGCAGCAGAAGACATACAGATGAGATTCACCTTTGACCCTTAGTTCCAGGTAAATGGAGTAACATGCTGCTCATCTAGACAGAAGAACCATGCTGTATATCTAAGCAATAGCTCACGACAGGCCGTGGTATGCACTTATTATAGCACAGTTAAGGGGCGTTGTTTGGCAACCTCCTTAATTGTGATATAATACGCGTATATCACGGCCTGAAGTGAGCTGTTGCTTTTATAAAACGGTTACCAAGTATGGCAAAAAGAAAGTAGCCAAACAGAAGCACTACAATTTGACTTTATTTTATTTAATCAGTAGATATTTCTTTATGAATACAAAAAGTAGTTCCACTAGGCTGCCAGTAGGGTACATAGCGTTGCTAAGTAACATACATCAAAGGCTAGAATAATATAACTATATAACAATAACTATTTATAATTAATTATATTTATAATGGAGCTGTTTTGCAAAGTGGAGGAAGAGAGAGAAAAAAGCGAGGGACAAAGAAGAAAGTGTCCAAAGTATGGGATTATTTCAAGCTAAAGAAACTCTGTAATGTTACCGTCCGTCCACCGTAAAACGAAACTTATGTCGCCTCGGCAACAGCACGACGGCAGCTGAACAAAAAGCAGCCGGTGTTCTGCCAGCGGACCACAGACAAGGGAACAGCAACTTTAGCATTTAGCTGAAATCATGATTGATTGTAGAGTTGAAGGCTAGCCAAAGTAAGCCACAGTCCTCAGCTGTAAATGTGCACATGTGCGTTTGTTCTGCTTTTTGGGCCGTGAGTTGTAACCACAGTCATGAGTTAACTGGCTGTCGGGGAGCTGCACCTTTTAACGCCCCTCCAGTTCTCTCTCTAGCTCAGACAATCCCTGCTACCTGCGTGTGCGAATCCATGCTTTCACCCATATTCTTTGTCTTTATTATCGCCATCTTTATAATAACAAACAGCTGTTTCGTGTGCAGGATGGCTCTTTTCCCGTTTCACATTTCCCGTGTGTTTTCTTGACAAAACGTGGTTTGGAGATCAGCATCGGGTTACACAGCTGCTGTCAGCTCCTGTAGTGTGTGTGTGTCCCCGTATCCGATCAGTCACGTAGTGTGAACGCCTTCAAGACTGCAGTCGAGTAGTCTGCAGGAGCCTTTAGTATAACTTGTATAGCACTCAGGTGATGTTTGTGTTTGTAAAGCAGCTGTCTAGTTGCTGGTCTGATGTGTGCTGTATGACACACTATGAATTTCCAAAAGGACTAAAAAGGATCTATCACCAATAAACGTGCACAGCGGTCGGGGGAGGGGGGTAAAATAAGAATGACTTTATTGGCTCATTCCACACTGGGGAAATTCACGTTACAGCTGCTCCAGATACAACGCAAAATATTATAAAAGTTAAATTAAGAGTTATGTGTGCACTATATACACCTTTTACATACTGATGTGATTGATATGGAGCATTGCACGGGTTGCTGCAGGAGATACGAGCATGGTGTAGAAATAAATTTAATTGCAAAGGACAGAATGTATATAGCAGGATAGTTTAGCGTTAATATTGACTATAAAATTACGGCTATAGAGATACTGTACACGTAATAATTCAGTGTGTATAAGAAATAATATGTGAAACTGCACAGATTAAGTATAAAATTACAACATTATGTAAGTATTGGAGAATTTACAGTAAATAATGTTTCTATTTTTTTTCTCTCTGTCTCCTTTTAGGATCTTGATACCTGACTTTTTTCTCGCCAGCCACACCTTGACGCCTGAGACTTGACCGTAATGACATGGAACAATGGAAAAAACACGCGGAAAAAAAACTACAACACAAAAATGTGAGAGACCAGACACCAGGGTCCTCCTGTTCTCGCCCACCTAACATGAACATTTGCCATCTAGTTGAATTCTAAACCACTGTGATCATCAAGAGCCTTTGAGAAGCCTGACAAGCTAAATCCCCTACTAAACCACAGTTTGGGTTTAGTCTTTGTAAATCTCACCCAAACAAGGGCTGCAAACAGCGAGCACTCTCCTCAGAGGGTTAAAAACCTAGCTAACCTTTGCTCATCTCGTATCAAGTTTTTATTTTATTTTTTTAGATTTTATTAAACAAAGGAGGATTATGTAGATTGTTTGTAGGCGGAAGTTTTCTGACAAAGGCCTGTGCCAAAACCTTGAATGATTTCATCCACATTTCTCAGCCAATTAAAAGTCTCTGTTTGGTGGTTAAGCCTTCAAAGCAGCGGGAGACGAGACCTTAGTTGTGGACAGAAGTGGGGCAAAAATTAAACTGTGTTATATAAAGTAATATTTCTGAATGAAGAACTATTGCCATTGTAGTGTAATACCATATTTACTGTTTATTTTTAATCCACTGACTTCTAAACGTGAATTCCTTTTTTTTTCTTTTCTGCACTAGAACTGCCTCGAACACAAACTTTAATCCAGGATGTTTGGTGTGTGAATTAACTATTTGTTGTTGTCAAGTTTTAATATGCTTTTTGTTTGGATACACACAGTGTCTGTTAGTTAACCATTCCTGAGCTCAAGCCGAATGCCCTTATTGCTGCACTTTTATTTAGCAGCATAACAGTTACAGTCAAGCCTTGATTCACCTGGTGGATTTATAACTAATCTAATCTGGGGGTTTAAAGAGGAGCTTTTTGGGGAGGGAGGGGGGCACATGTATGATTTTCGCAACCCCCTTCACCTGCACTTCTACGTCAAAGTCAGTGTGATGACATTTTAATATTTCAGGGGAGTCTGTTGTGTATCTCAGTTTCAGGCATCGCCACAGATGCATGGCTGCCAAAAAAACTTAGTTTTTTAAGTTTTTTTTGCACAAGTGCATATTACTTTTTTCATTCTTTCTTGTTTTTTTGTTTTTATTTTTTTTATTTTTTTAAGACAAATGCCTTTTGTGTACCATTGCCTATTTTGAGCACCACATGTACTTAATTTTAAGAGTCACTGTTTTAAGAAGCAATCCCACATCTCGCAGCTTTGGCACTATATAGTCATTGTTGTTAGAGATTGATGGCCCTGTGAAAGTCAGCTGGATTCAGTAGTTTATACCCAAACACACACACGTATACAGGTTGATATACAAGAAATTTCCTCACCTTTCTGTTAGTGTTAATCAAACTAACCATTTAAAGGAATAATTAGACATTTTGGGAAATTTGCATATTCACTTTCTTGCAAAGAGTTGGATAAGAAGATACCACTCTCGTGTGTACGCTAAATAGGAAGCTACTGCCTGCTGCTGAGTAGCTTAGCCTAAAGACTGGCATCTACCTGCAACCATATTTAGCGAACATATATGAGAATCCAAACCTTTTCACTTAACTCTCAGCGAGAAAGCAAATAAGTGTATTTCCCAAATGTCTAACTCTTACTTTAACGTCATCTTCACAACCAGCAGCAGTGTTTAGGGAAGTCTGATGTTTTGTATCTGTATTAACCTTCTAGTGAGAAACCACAATGCTCATTTCAAACATGTGGCCTAAAGTGTTTTTCTGTTGTCAAGCCTTCTGAGCGTCTGCACACTTGCTTGCTATCACTACGCCTTGAGAAACTGCAGTCTTGCGATTGAACTTACTGTAACAGTGCTGACTCAGAATCTCTCAGTTGAGAAAAAGAAGACGCGACTCTCCTCCTTTGCCTTGAGCGATAGTTCTCAACAACAACCACTGATCCAGGACTGAAACAGCTTCTCTCTGTAACATTAAAAATCATCAAATCAGTGTTTTTTTAATGGGGGGGCTGCTTCCTCCCACCGGTGGATTCTGCCAACACCTAGCAAGTGTTCTTTGAAATGATTCTTCTCCTCCTTGGTGAACGCCATCCACTGACTGAAATCTTCTGTAGTGTGGTGTACTGTATGCAGTTTTATCGTCAAACGGATGAGTTTGTACTTGTCTCATGTTTCGGGGAGTGCTTGCTTGTGGTATTTGTGTCCTGTGGTGTGTGTGTGTGTGTGTGTGTGTGTGTGTGTTGGTGTGTGTTGGTGCGCGGGGTTGTGTGTGTGTTGTTGTGATAGTGCCGCTGCCCATCATCTATATGTTCTTACTTTTCTTGTTTTTGTTTTCTTCCCCCGATGATAAAACTGCTTTCCATTGGTCATGTAAGCAATTTAGATGCATAGACGTGCCTTCTATGCATATGCCTATGTGTATGTGATAGCTATTAAAAAAAAAAAAAACATTAACAGTGCTCTTTAGTTCCACCGCCATTCAAGAACCTGTAACACTTAAATGTGAATTATTTCATCCTGAACAAAAAAAGGAAAAAACGGTGATCGCAATGCAAACAAACTATATATTTTTTGACATGTATATTGTACATGAGTACCAGGTAGAGGAGAATGTACTTACTAAAACATATCTACTTGCCAATAAGATACTGTCTGTATATTCCTACAGCTTTCTCTCTGTGACACAGGGAGGGACCTCTCACAAAGCTTAAGAGGTTTATTGTATGACTTTCAATGCAGTTAACCATGTTAACTTTCTCAATAACAATAAATGGCAGACTCATGCCACATTAAAACTGTTTGTATTATTATTATTATTTTTTGAATAAGAAAACTAGAAGCGAATAATCTTCAGAAAACGTCCCATGTGCTCGCTGCTGAAGATTTACAGGTGAAACATTTTTAGTAGTTTTAAGTGTTCAAAATGGAATTACTTCGAAGCTCAAAATAGAAAAGTATAGTGAACAGGTGATTAAAAAGAGATGAAGCCACTAGAAATTGGTAAAGATTTGTGAGCATTGAATAAGGATGAAGTGATGAAATGTCAGTAGGAGAAAAGAGTGGAAAGCAGCTGAAATGTTTGTTGAAGTAAGATATGAAAGCAGTTGAAAGAATTGAAGAGTAAGATCAGAGATGTATCAGATCCCCTGTTTAGCGTGTACGAGCTGTTACCATCAGGCAGACGGTATAGGTTATTGCTGGGAGGATGCTGCACCTTCTTATAATATCTAGAGTTTTTATTGGGATCGTAGCTGTTGGTAGTGTTGTAGTCAAGACCAAGACCAGTTCTCCACATTAGATGACACACAATAAAATGTGGAACAAGATCATAGGTGCTTCTCAAACTGATCTGGAAGATCCACATTCCCATTAAAACACCCACATACAACACTTAAGAGCTGAAATCAACGTAAGCATCTTTATTCAACGCTCCTTTTCCATGTTTACCATTGCGGTTAGGAGTGACAGATGTTAATGGAAACAACACATTTTTAATTTTTTAGGGTTATTGGTTGCATTTGAAGCAATACGTTTTTACATCCAATCAAAGTTAGGATGTTAACAAATAAATCAGACAATGCAAAAGCAATTTATTGATATTCCCAAAGTTATGGTCTTGACTGGTCTTGAAATAAAATCCCGAGTCCTCAATGTCCTCCAGACCGAGTACAAATGCATCATCAAAAAGTGGTCTTAAGACCGTTCTCGAGACCAAGACCGGGCTGTTGGCACACCATGAATTTCCAAAAAGACCAATAACTATCTATCTATCTAAGAGATGAATGCACTGCAGCTGAAATGTCTTAAGTGATAAACTCAACTGGAAGAAATGTCAGTTGAAGAGTAAGATTAGTGTAGTTGAAATGTCATTTGAAGTGGAAGCACTGGAGACAAAGTGTGTGTAGTGTGAGTGGTTGAAATATTATTGAACCAGTTTGTCTTCATATTGTTGGAATCCGTTCTCCTCATGCTTCTGCTGAGGCCACAAAGGTCCTAAAAGTTCCCACCAGATCCAGAGACTCTTACAGTACTTTATTTAGTCAGATTAAAAGTAGTTACCGTATGGTTTATTATCATGACTATAAAATATTATTTATAACATAGTGCTTTTTATAGTTACTGTACAGGAAATGGATACCTGCAGTGGAGCTTCTGTAATTATTTTATTTTTTATCAGAAAAATCCAAATCATGTAACCTCAAAAACACAGTGGAAAAACAGTGAGCTGCAGCACACAGCTCTCCTCTCCCTCCAAACACTAGCTACCATCCAGGCAGTCAATGGGCAGAAAGTTGTTACTGTGATGTAGAGACAGAGCTCAGTTAAAACTTTATGGATGAAAGATACTTTTGTTACAGACGCAACAAACTGCGCATGTGCAACTCCCAACAAAGATCATTTAGAGACAAGATGTGTCACTCCATAGCTAAAACAAAGCGTTTAACAGGGTGAAAAGAGGAGCAGCAGCAATGTGGAGTATCAAAAAAAAAAGAGGTGTTTTTTGAAAATAAAACCATGTAAACCTGTTCTGGTACAACCTCTAAATAAGATTATGAAGATTATGAAAATGAGCAAAATACCACCTCTTTAAGCCTAAAAATACAGGAATTACCCACCATTTGTCCGTTGTAGATCTAATCTCTCCCCAGTTTGCTAAATCCCACATATTCCTAGAAGAAATGATAACATGACTTCTGCTGACAATGTTCATCGAGGGACAAGAAAAAAGTCAACGGGTGCATATCACAAGAACTCCTGTCTTTAGAGCGATAATGCTTTCTATTAACCCTGGTAGATAACAATCTCTTATCTGTTTTAAAATCATGTTCTTGCGTTGTTAATTAACTTGACAATCCAACACCTGTCAGAGCAAAGAGAAAGTTTAGAACCATATAGATGACCTAC